>NC_056743.1:1369665083-1369762583 GCF_019279795.1 Protopterus annectens
ATTGTACACCTTTGCTACATGCAGATATGACAGAAAGGTATTAATGTGCCATAAACTAAACAAATCTCACTGCTAGAATAAAATAAACAGCTGCCTTTATTTCTCTATATCATACAGGATATATACATTCACATGTAATAATTGCACTTACCATAATTGAATTCTTCCTGGCATTTATTATTGCTGTTATTATTTTAGAAATACTATCCTGCAATAAAACTTAATTGCTAGCTCTGGATATTGGACCCACACACAGTTAAGCTGGGGTTCTCACTGCCTAATGCAGGGAGCAAGAGCTATAGGAAAAGGCTTCCATGGATGGTTGATATTAAGGTTGAGGTATGCCTTCTTATGATGCTAGAGAGTGAGGCACTGAACATACTTATCTGACTTGCATTTGGATCTGAGGCATAATTACTCAGTGCCTCTCTAAGGTGAATTGGTCTCTCCTGGTGTGTCTCATGGTTTGGTGCTATTTCTTCTGTAGCTGTACAGTAGAGAAAAAGAAAACGGCACATATGAAATCATAATAAAGAACTGTCTTGGTTGTCTAATGCATGCTATATCACCGACTGTTGATTAGTCTGTAAGACTTACACAATTGAGAGGTGTTTGCAGTCTTAAATTCATTCTCATATTGACTTAGGAGGTCCTGCATGTGCCTTTTCAGGTCACTATACTGGTGACAATGTTCATCAATGAGAGGAATAACATTTGCTCCCCAGACATAGGTTCATAGGTTCATAGGTTCATACTAGGCTATCTGCCCGAGGGCATTTATAAGCCTAGCCCATTGTTTTGTGGCTTACGCCACCCCTTTAGTATGGGGAACTATACCCATTATTTTGCTGTGCCTCTGTCGAGCAGTGACACTGAGGTAATTCCTGGGGTATATCTGCGATCTCCCATCCATTGGTCAAGATTTCTCTTGAACAAGGCCAGCGAGGTGCTCTGCCTCACATGTACCGGGATTTTGTTCCACAGCATAGGAGTCTTTGGGTGATGAATCTATCCCTCCAGCACGCCCTATTAATAGCCATGTCGAGGTTTAAGTCTCCTTGTGGCTGTGATGGATCTAGATTTGTTGAGGTGAAGCATATTCTTCAAATCTGGGTTTGACATGGCCTTCTATGTTAGCCAAAGGTCACCTCTGAGCAAGCGGTAACGGTCTGAATAGAGCTGGAGTTCTTTCAGTCGGGCAGCATAGGACAGATTTTGAGACCCTTTATCCTTTTGGTGAGGAACTTTGTGGCCTCTCCAGCTGCTGAAAGTGTCGGGTCAGATACATTCCGAATGGGGCATTGTACTCAATCATTGGTCTGATGAGTGATGAGTAAAGGGAGACTATGACCTCCCTTGATCTAGATGAGAATCCCTTCATGATAAGGTGGGCAATGTAGAAGGACTTCCTAACTACTTTAGCTACATGGGTGTCGAATGACAGACTACTATCAACCTGGGTCCCCAGGTCCCTGATAACTTCTTCTGTGCTCAGTGGATTGCCACCTATTTGGTAGCTAGGGGTAACCTTGTTTTTCCCGAAGGGTATGACTATGCATTTTTTGGCATTTAACTTTAGGTCGTGGCTCTGGCACCAGTTATCCGTTTCTGTGAGACCCTTCTGAAGGATATCTGTGTCAGATGTGTTTTCTACTATGGCGCCAGTTTGCAGTCATCTGCAAACTTTGTCAGCCATAACCCTCCTGTGTTTGCTTGTACTTCGGAAAAGTAGATGCCAAACAAGAGTGGGCCCAGGACTGAGCCCTGTGGGACACCACTTGTGACAGGCTTTGAGTCTGACATGGCGCCAGCAACTCTGACCCTGTGGGTTCTGTCACTCAGCCAGTTTGCAACCCATCTTGTGATGTATGGGTTAACATTTAAGCTGAAGAGTTTTTCAATGATACCCGAGTGGGGTATTGTATCGAAGGCCTTAGCCAGATCGAGGTAGGCTGTATGGACTGCCTTTCCCTCATCAATGGCTTTGGTGACTGTTTCAAAAAGTCAACCAAGTTTAAAAGGCATGATCTGCCTTTGACAAAGCCAAACTGGGTTGGATCCAAAGTCTGCAAATTCCCTATGTCTTTATTTAGGAGGTCCATTATGATCCTCTCCATGGCTTTGCAGATAAGGCTTGTCAAGCTAATGGGCCGGTAATTTCCAGGGTCTGTGGAGGCACCGCCTTTGTGAAGTGGGACCACAGTTGCAGTGCCACCCCTGGGTACGTATCCAGAGGTAAGACTTTGATTAAACAGCTGTCCTAGCTGTGGGTTTAATTCCTCATTGAGTTCATGGAGCACACAGCCGGGGACACCATCGGGTCCCATGGATGCTGTGTTTTTGCTTTGGAGAGAGCAGTTCTCACTTGGGCGCTGGAGATGTTTGGGGGCTGCACTCATTTGGTATAGATATCTCTCCTTTGGGGAGGGGAGAAGTTTGCACTGAACCTGTCAGCCAGTATGTTGGCAATGTCTGTAGGATCAGTAATCTTCACATCATTTTGAACTAGTTCTGAGCATATCTGGGAGTTTCCTCCTAGGTTTCTAACATAGCTAAAGAAGGCCTTATGATTGTCTTTTGAGTCTTTAGCTATTTTTCTCTCGAAATTTGCTTTGGATGATTTTATGAGAGCTCTTAGTTTTTACTTATAGTGATCAAGGGTGTCTTACCTTTTAAGGATTTTGCTCTATCTTGTAGTAGCTTCCTCCTTTTGTTGTAGAGTTTGTTTATGGCTGGGGTCCACCAGACTGGACGCTTGCCTTTGGTACAAAGAGTCTTTGTTTTGCTTGGGATTGCCTTATCCATGCAGTCCTGCAGGTGCTGGTAGAAGGCGTTTGTAAGTGATTCAGCGGCTTGAGTATTGTTTTCTGCCGGCTCGGGGGCCTGAAAGGAGACCACACTAGTCTTTAGAAGTGTGAAGTCGGCTTTGAGAAGTTCTTTACTGTGGTCTTTTTATTTCAGGTGGGGGTGGGATGAGGACCTCCAGCGTGTTGAACATTGTGCTCCCATGTTCGTGATGATGAGATCAAGTATGTTATCTCCTCTTGTGGGGATGGTGACTAGTTGTTCCATGGCATTTGAGTTTATGAATTCCAGGAACTTTTGGGCTAGGGTGTTTGGGCTTGAGTAATGTTCCCAGTCTATATTAGGGCATTCTATTCCAAGTCTCACCCTTATATTGAGACCCCATATAATTCCCCTTGCAGCACCCTACAGCTGTATTGCTTCACAAGGTGTGCCACAAAAATGTTGAACTCCTCAACACCCCACATTTTTTCTCAAAATTTATCTCCATTCTCACCATTGCCAACCATGTCTGCAGAAGTCAAACTAAGTATATGTCTGAACTGATGCACAGTTCAGATCTCATGTATACTGGACTGTGTGCAAGGATATACAGCCTTGCCAGCTCTTTTTGTACAATTCCAACCATGTGAATTCCTTGGCAGACACATTGCAGTACTTCTAAGCATCCAGTAGCAAAAATGGTGTGATACATGGCAGTGAGATTTGCCATTTGTGATACTCAGCCTATTGGCATATGTTCCGGTGTTCAACAATAAAATGTTTAATGGTTTGGCTTCTAATCCTTGGTGTTTGGAAGGGAAATAGGATTAATTGTTATGTATTTTGAAGTTGGCACTTACACACTCTTAAAATAATATTATATGATCTGGGAATTGAATGCATGGAATAAAGAATTCAAAAATTGAAACGTAGCTTATTAATTCTCATTGCCACAAGAGAACTTCCTTTCAAGTATGATAATTAGAGATATACTAATTTTAGAATGACTGCAGATATCCTTCAAAATGACCTATGTGTGTGTGTGATTTTAAGTCGTCTAAGGAATGTATTATTATGTAAAAGGCAATATTCTGTTTGTAAATATAATTCAGATGGATGGAGTTCCATGACCTGAGTAATACAGGTTGTGATATGTCATATACATACTTCACAAGGCATGCTGTTCTAAGCACTATTGTGCCCATTATATATATATATATATATATATATATATATATATATATATATATATATATATATATACACGCATTTTAAATTAAATATCATCATTGTCATGTTTAACAAGTTGTGCAGACATTTTCTTGAGGGTATATATGAAGCATTAATGATATATGCTAAACAGAAAAGTTTAGTTAAGCATTATTGACACACTGCTTGCAATAAACATATTTAACATTTTATTTGCATTTTAGGTTTACATTCCTAATCCAAATGTTGTAAGAAATGGGTTTCTGTCACCCTTTGTAAAAGTACCTGATAGCGCAATTCAAACCCTTAATCACCTGTGTTCTTTAGCAAAACTCAGTGCAGTTACACATTGTGCCAAAAACATAGGTATGTGACAAGTGGAATATCTCCAATCAGTGCTTTCCAGAGTGATTATGACACCATTGCCAGGAATGTTTGCACTATAGAAGGCAGCACAAATTAAAGTTGTCACTTTTTTCCTTAGGCAGTGAACCATGTTTATGTACTGCCAACTGGAGCACAAATGAAATTGGCTTAAGTATTGGTGTCATTCAAAGGGGATCCAATGCCTGTCAGCCTGGGATGACATGCTCGACAAGCCACGATGCTTCGCTAGGGACGGCTTGCACCTGTCATGCCTGGGCTTTTGGATATTGGCAAAGGCTCTTGCTATCCCCATAGTGCCTTTTTTAGGCAAGGCTCAAAAGACAAACACACCTCCATAGGTATCACAAGGGATAAGAAACTAAGAGTAATGCTACTCAACGCCAGAAGTCTAAACCTCAAGATGCACGCACTTGAAACTCTCCTTAGCATGGAGAACATCGATATCTGTGCAGTAACAGAAACCTAGTTCAAGGCTCCCGAGAGCACCCCAGCACTACCAGGTTATACCTCATACCATGCTTTTCGGCCCCAAAACTTGGACCGAACCACAAAAGGAGGGGGAGTATCAATATTCATCAAAGATACCCACACCTCCAGGTTGGTGGCACAGCACGAAGCATCAGAGACTATCCCATGTGCAACTAACAGTGGGTAAAACTGCCTTTCAGTTTATAGCCTGCTACAGACCACCCTCCCAAACCCAGGAACCCCACTCGATCTTCCTGACAACACTGAAAAATATGAAGGTCTCTCCGAACACCATTATATTGGGCGACTTCAACTACCCAAACATAGACTGGGAGCATTACTCTAGCTCCAACACCCTAGCCCAAAGGTTCCTAGAATTTATAAACTCAAATGCTAAGGAACAACTTGTTACCACTCCCACAAGAGGTGAAAACATACTGGACCTGATCATCACCAACATGGGGACTCTATGCTCCAGACCAGAAGTGTATCCCTCACTGGTAAGATCAGACCATAAACTAATCTCACTGGATATTCACATCCCGACTCCACCCCCTGCCCTGAAAACCACAATGAAAAACTTCTCTAAAGCAAATTTCACACTCCTCAAAACCGAGGTGGAATCCTTCAAAGCCCATGGGCCTGTGGAAAATATGGCCCAGACCACAGAATCCTTTATAAATGCATTCTATGAACACCTTCAGTAATGCATGGATCATGCAATCCCAAATAAAACCAAGACCCAGTCCTCCAAAGGCAGATGTCCTGTCTGGTGGACCCCAGCCATAAACAAACTATACAATAGAAGGAGGAAGCTACTACATGATAGAGCAAAATCCCAAAAAGGGAAGGCATCTCTGATCAGTATTAGCAAAAAACTACGGGCATTCATAAAATCATCTAGGCCAGCTTCGAGAGAAAAATTGCACAGGACAGTAAGGATAATCAGAAGGCTTTCTTTAGTTATGTTAGGAACCTGGGTGGGAATTCCCAGATATGCTCAGAATTAGTCCAAAATGACAAATAATACACCAAACCTACAGACATTGCCAACATCCTAGCTGACAGGTTCAGCGCAAACTTCTCCCCCCCACCAAAAGGGCAAATATCTATCCCAGCAGAGTGCTGCCCCCCTGACATCTCAGATGCTCAGGTAAGACCTGCCCTCTCCAAAGCAAAAAAAAAAAACATCAATGGGACCAGACGGTGTCCCGGGCTGCGTCCTACATGAACTCCAAGAAGAGCTAAACCCAAACATAAAACTACTGTTCAATCTCAGCCTTACTACAGGATATGTACCCAAAGAGTGGCGTACAGCAACAGTGGTCCCTCTCCACAAAGGTGGTGCCTCAACGGATCCTGGAAACTATTGCCCCATAAGCCTGACTAGCTTGGTCTGCCAAGCTATGGAAAGGATCATCATGGACCTCATAAAAAAAGATATTGGGGACTTACAGACACTGGATCCTACCCAGTTCGGCTTTGTTAAGGGCAGATCCTGCCTCTTAAATCTGGTCGACTTCTTTGAAACAGTCACAAAGGCCATTGACGAAGGGAAGGTGGTCCACACAGCCTACCTGGACCTCGCAAAAGCCTTAGATACAATACCCCACTCGGGCATTATAGATAAGCTCACCAGCTTAAATATAAACCCCTATGTCACTAGATGGGTTGCAAACTGGCTCAAGGACAGAACCCACATGGTTAGAATTGCTGGAGCCATGTCAGACTCCAAACCAGTTACAAGTGGCATCCCACAAGGCTCAGTCCTGGGACCTCTCTTGTTCGGTATATATTTCTCGGAGGTACAGGCCAACATGGAAGGACTGTGGCTGACCAAGTTCGCAGATGACTGCAAAGTAGGTACCATAATCAACTCTCCAGCTGACACAAGCATCCTACAAAAGGGCCTCATAGAAACAGACAACTGGTGCCAGAGCCATGGCCTCAAGCTAAACGCCAAAAAGTGTATAGTCATCCCCTTTGGCAAAAACAAGTTGCCCACAAATTACCACATAGGTGGTAATCCATTAAGTATGGAAGAAGTAATTAGGGACCCAAGTTGATAGCAATCTCTCATTTGACAACCACGTGGCCAAAGTGGTTAGAAAAACATTTTATATAGCCCACCTAATCATGAAGGGATTCACATCTAGATCAGGGGAGGTCATCGTGCCTCTTTACTCATCCCTCATCAGGCCCATAATTGAGTACAATGCCCCTTTTGGGATGTACCTTACCAGACACCTGCAGCAACTGGAAAGACCCAAAAGTACCTCACCAAGAGGATCAAAGGGCTCAAACAGATGCCATATGCTGTCCGGTTAAAGAAACTCCAGCTCTACTCAGTGGCATACCACCTGTTCAGAGGCGATCTGTGCCTGACGTATAAAGCCATGTCCAACCCAGAATTAATGGACATGCTGCACCTCAGAAAATCCAAATCCCATCGAGCCACGTGCTCGAGACTTGAACCTCAGCACTTAAATAAATAGGACATGCTGGAGGGACAGATTCATAACCCAGAGGCTCCCTTCACTCTGGAATAAAATCCCAGTCCAGGTTAGGCAGAGTCCCTCATTGACTCTCTTCAAGAGGAATCTTGATGAGTGGATGGGAGATCATAGGTTTACCCTGGGTATCACTTCTGTGTCACTGTTAGACAGAGGCACAGTATACTAACCTCGAAAAAGGGCATAGCAAAATTAATTTAAAATGGGTGGCGAAAGCCAAACACACTCTGGCTAGGCTTATGAATGCCCTAGGGCAGATAGCCTAGTATGAACCTATGAACCTATGAACCAATTAGAAATAAAATATGACAGAGAAAAAAATAATGACAAATCATGTGAAAGTGGACAGACAAGCAGCTCACATGCTGTTAGCAATACAGAGACGAGTTGAGCTTTACACAACACAGTGATTAAAAATGTGTAAATGTGTGAATTCAGATCTTCCTCTGTAAAATGAATAATTAACTGTATTTGCACCCTGCATCACCTGTCTTATTTCTATAAACTTACTTCACTTATACTTTGTGCCACAGAGAAAGTTACCTGGCAGATGCATTTTTACTAAGTATTATTCATAGTCCTGAATGATGTGCAACAGTGCCAGGTTTGGCTGTGCTTCAGAGGGCAGCCCAGATTAAATGTTGCATGTTTTTCCTTAGGAAGTAAACTGTATTTGAGCACAGAGATAATATGCAAAATGCATTTGGAAAAAAATTTAAAAAATGGCATCAAGAAAAAGGTTGAAAGGAAAATGTAATTCAGATATAGGGCATACAGAGCAATGACTAGAGCATGAAGTGCATTACAGTGACACATTCATCCTTCTCACATCTTCTTGACACATTAGAACTTTAATTTTGTGCACACATTATTAGGACTCTAGGTACTGCCAAATAATGGTAAAGGTGACAGTTCAGAGGTTGTTAGCAATATTAGGAGTAGCTGATTTTCAAACAGCAACACAATATCACAAAATATCACAAAATGTTGGTAAATATTTATTCAGACCCCACACTTCACTGAATTAGAAACCTGCATAAGCAGTTTTCTTTCTGTAGACTCACTTACACCTTAGGATCATAAGATCAGAGAAGGTTACCAGGCTAAGGGCCCTTTACAAGCCTAGCCAAATTGAACCCATGTTCCCAAGGGTGTCTGTTTCAAGCAGACACTAAAATCAGCACCTATTGCTCTTGTCCAAGAGGGACACAGGTCGAACTCCCGGGGTTAATTTCTGGTTACCCATCCAATTGTCCAAATTATGCTTAAACAGGGTCAATGAGGGGACTTGTTTAAAATGAATATGAAGCTTGTTCCAAAGGTGGGGCAACTTCTGTGAGAAAAATCTGTCACTCCAGCAAGCTCTGTTGATGGCATATACCAGGTTAAGGTCCTTTGAGCGAGTTACCCATGTGCCATTTGACTTGTGAATGTGCAGCTTTTCCATTAAAGCTGAGTCAGAGATTGCTCTATATGCAAGGTACAGGTCACCTCTGAGCAGTCTGTATGACACAGAGTAACGTGACAATGATTTCAGTCTGTCCGCATAATATGGATCTTGAAGACCCTGGACTTTCTTTGTAAGGAACCTTTGTAGTCTCTCACAGAGAAAGTTACCTGACAGGTACATTTCCTTCAGAGTGTTGACATAGGTGCACTGCTGTCAGGCTTGTTTACACTGTAGAAGGCAGACTAAGTTAAACGTTTCATTTGTTTCCTTGGGTATTCATCTGTAGTTAACTGCTGTGGATCTCTCCCATGCCTTAGTGCCAAAGAGCACACAATAGGTATGTGTGTGTGTGTGTGTGTGTGTGTGTGTGTGTGTGTGTGTGTGTGTGTGTGTGTGTGTGTGTGTGTGTGTGTGTGTGTGTGTGTGTGTGTGTGTGCATGTGTATATACATACAAAAGCAAAGAGAGACAGAAAGAAGGTACTGAAATAGAGGAAACAATATGAAGAAAGTAGGCATAATGTAAACGTTTGATATTCTGCTACTTGATTGTGTTCCCGCTTGAGCATATGCTCATTAAACATCATTATGTTCATACAAACACAGCAATGTCTGATACATGAGCGCATTCACAAAATATAGTTCAACTTCTTATCAGTATGTGCTGGACACATCTTGTGAAGATAAGAAAGAGTTTACCTATACTCAGTATGTGGCAAAGTATCAATTAACATTTTAGTCTAAAATCTAACTTGTAAGAAATTTTATTTGAGAATCATAGACTGTAAGATCATGCATTTTGCAAGAAAACATGCAGGAGTATAGTAGAAATCACAGACAATGGAGATTTGTCAAAATGTTAATTCCTGTGATGTCTTGAGGTGTCTGAGACTAGTGGGAAAATGCTTCAGCTGATCAGGTAGATGAGATTTTAGAAATAACTGCAGGAAGTGCTATGAGTTCTTCAAGCAATGTAGTTGGGGTATTTTTGACTTCCATTTTTATTGTATGAGTAGTGTTTCTTTGCATGCTTTTTATAGCTAATTTACTTGGTATGACAGAGTAATAAAAAAGCCATTCAGATTTACTGACGGTGCATGATGTTTATAGTATGTTTATTTATTTATCAGTTTGTTTGTTTATTTTTTATTTGGTAGCTGGATAGATGGGCTGGTTAAAGTCACCCAAGCTTAGCTGAAGACAAAAGGAAGACATCCAGAAGTGGTAGTGTAAGAAATAAAATGTGAGTTACGGAATACTTGTCTTGTAAAATAAGTTGTCACAGTGGTAGCGATAGAACAAAACAGTAAGTTAAAGTAACTTAACATACAGCTTATACATTACAATTAAAAAACATGTTTTTAAATTATATTAAATACTGTGCTTGTATTATGATTACACAACTAAATTCATTTTATCCACTGTCCCTTATGTAGCCACTGCACTTAAAACATCTGCATTCAATTTCTTGTATAACACAGTCTTCAATCCTTGTTTTAATACTTTTATACATTTGCTGATTCCTGATATTTTTAGGGTCTATTTTATATTAGGTTCTCTCACCTATAGCTAGACCAGTAGAGGGTGATGTTAAAGAAAAGACATCATTATTGTTTCAGAGAGAGCAGTTAGCTGTTTTGATGGACTGCTATAGGTTCAGTGTTAGATAATACTCAATCTTTGAACAACAGTGCATTTTGCAGGCGAGTCACCCTGGTGCTGATGGGATGTCAGTGAAATGTATTTAATACTTTTCAGATTATTTATTTTAAACTCTGTCAAAGGAGAACTTAATAAATCTTTATATTTTTCAGATGGAAGCATGTTGGTATTCACATTAGAGTGGAGTTCTAGTATAGCTAATCCATAGTTGAGTTTATATTAATAGAATTTTCATTTATTTATTTTGACATTTGTTAACCTGGAAAAGTTCAACTGGGCAAGTGCCCTTTTACAGTGGAGGCCCAGGGAGAAAAGCTCCAAACATGAGAAAATAACACAGGAAGTTAACCCAAACAGAATTAAATTTTACATCAGATAGCTATGAAAAAAAAAAAAAACAAGAAACATGAAATAGTTGTATAACAGAAAGTAGGTTGAGGACAGACATATTTTACTTGCAAAAATAGACTTCTAGCCTAAGAAGAATTTGGTGAGAAAAAGAAGAGCAACATACAAGAGTCAAATTGAGTTGGTTATTTTTTGGAGAGAAAAATACAAGGAGAGAAAAAGAAAAAAGGTGAAAGGAAGTAGAGGGATCAGTAGGTGTGAGATGAAAAGTGTATGAGTAGGTGTAGGTAGTGGAAAGGGAGACAAAGTAAGATGAAGGAAGTGAAGAAAATGAAGCCACCAGAATAGTGAAGAAGCTGAAAGCGAGGATAAAGAAGGAAGGATGATAAGTTGGTAGGATGTAGAAGGAGGAAGTGAAAAGGTTATTGGGAAAGGTAGACAGGGTTGAGAAATTGGTTACTAGAATATTGGGAAGAGTTGGGGAAGGAGAAAGTAGTGTATTGCTGGGATACTAAGTGAGGCTGAGACATCAATACTGAAATACTAGGCATTTTTGGGGAAGAGCAGAAAGTGGATTGCAGGGGTGCTAGGCAGGGTTAAGGCAGAAACAGAGCCAGGTATTGAGTAGTCTTTGGCTTAGTGTCTTTTTAAATTTGTGACTATTTGGGATGGGTCTTATAGCTAAGGAAATTGTGTTCATTTTGCATTTAATACAATTCTTCCCAAGTCTTGTCCACCTTCTGAAGGAAGCAGGTGTGATAATCTATGATTTAGTTTTAGTTCTGAGGTGGTTCACAGTCTTCTATCGTTGTTCTAATAGTTTTAAATTTTGAAGGATGGAGCGAGAATAACGACATCCCCTAAACAGACATGCTTGGGTTACATCTCCATAGAAGGTTCCTATGTCAGTCAAAGTAGAATCTATAGCAACATGAAATGATCTGTCATTTAGACATTTCTGTAACCATTTGATAGTTTCATTCTGAAAGTTTGTATCATATCTTTTGGTTAAAAGCAGGTGATGGTTAACTGTTTTAAAAGCTCAACTCACATCTATAAAACCCTAGCACTAAGGAGGCCTTCTTTCATGTTACTATAAATGGCTTTAGTCAGTTACCAATGCCAGTCTTTAACTATAAATGCATTTGTAGCTGAATAAAGATCAGTCATTTTGCTAAAACCATTGTAAAAACTATGTTATTAATCTCCTACAAGACAACAGTCATTTGTACAGTTGAATATTTGTGTGTGAATAATTTTATTAAAGATATTGATTAGCAAAAATAAATGATCAATACATCTGACATCATTAGGAGCTGCAGCAGAATTCTAATTAGGTAATGGTATAATTACTGCATGTTTAAATGGACCAAGGACAATATTTAAGGTAAGTGACAAAATGGTAGTTATACGGTAATTATTTCTACATGAGTTTTGCTGACATTTGTTAGAGAACAATTGAGTTATATTGAATTTGGCACCTGACCTTTTGTTACATTTTTTCAAACACATTTCTAACCTGTTTAGAAGATGTTATTTGGAAGTCGAACTTTTGGATAATGTCTGTCAGATGGTTATGTGGTAAGACAGCTAAGGCCTGAGGTGGGTTTAAGTCATATCTGGTGGAGGGTTAGTGGTGAAAGAATAACACTGCTGAATAATTTCTTTTAAAGTAATGACTGGATATATATATATATATATATATATATATATATATATATATATATATATATTCCTATATTTTTTTTTTATTCAGAGGCAAAATATAGTTTTAGGTTTAACAGTTTGCTGCATTGTTGGTGACATGGTTAGTTAGATTTTTACTTGCTTTCCAGAATAATCTTGGAGATGTAGCAAATACTATATGTTGCTTTCTTAGATATATAGCCGTAGCTTAATTTGCTAACAATCAGAATGTTCTGCTGCAGATTACTATTGTCGAAGTCTTTTTTTTCATTATTTTCATCCTCTTTTTCTTTGTGCCTTTAAGGATTTCATTTTTACTGCAAACAATGGACAATGTTGTCTCCTTAGGATGTCCACTAACTTCTGGGAAAAGTGTATCTTGCACAGAAAGTAGTTAATTTATAAAATAAGAGTAGGATGAATAAGATTTGTTTCTGTATATGGCTGGGTAGAGATGATATTTTGCCCCTAGGTGTGACAATCTTATTTCTTGAATTCAATTAATTGATCTGACAGTTATAAGTTAGGAGGGAGACTGATTTTTTTTAAATGTCCATACCGACATTACTGGGCAATGGTCATTAAATAAATAGGATGAACTGAAACTTACAGACTGCAGAGGGAAATATTATTTATAGTGAGATTCAGTAGTGAGCTGTTGCCTGATGAGGGATTTGGTCTTATGATTTGTTTTAATATTTGCACTAGGCCTAAAAGATTGCGACATCTGTTTAGGTGTGCGGACCAAGGACCAATTGCACTAATATTCCAGTTATCTAGTAGCACGGTATTCTTTACTGATGCCATTATGGAACGTGCAGTGAAAATGGAAGTGATAGGAGGAATGAAACTGGCGTATATGCTTAAAACCAAATAAAATAGGTAAGGAAAAAAGGAGTACAAATGGCAAAAATAATGGCAAAGATGATCGTTAACCAGATCTTGGCAGCATAAAAAGAACTTCATCAGAACATGTGATTGCATTTAGCTATCACTCTCTACTATACACAACCAGATGGTCAGTCACCTAACACTTTAAAAAAGACAAGATATAGAATGAAAATGCATCATTTTCTTAATGTTATATAATGTGCTTTAAAAACATTAAATATTTTTTGTGTCACTCAGACATGGATGTGTATAGACTAAGATGGTAGCTAACATTTCAGTTTTGTAATAAAGGGGATTTACAATGCAATTACAAAATTGTGTTACATGGGGACATAGGTCATGTAACCAATGGGGACTGGGAACTTCTGAGTAAACCCCTGAGCTAGCAACAACTCTTATCTCATGCATCTTCATTATTAAGGTCTCATGCTTCCTGTTGAGAGTAATTTATTAACGTCTCTGTGAAATGTACAGCTCAGAATACCCAGCACTGAGAAATTATTACATTTACAGAAAGGGAATGGACAAAAAGAGTTGCTTTCAGCTGACAGCAGTGTTTTTCTTCTTCTTACTTGCTTTTCCCAGACATGATAAGCAAAAGTAAAATGCCTTAGATATTAAAAATTGTTCTGAACCTAAAGTTCTTGTTTCTCTCTTCTTTACCTGATTTTATTATGGGTGGGCTGTATTATATAATTGTATTATATCATGGAGCAGTAATGTCAGACACTAGTCATGTGATATTTCATTTTCTTGCATAAATAAACATTACATTTTAATACACTATTTATTACCATATGATAGTCCAAGATTCATATGAAGCACAGTGTTTGCTGGAAACGGGCAGAATATTTTATTTTATTTTATTTCAGATGAAAATGGACACAGTTCAAGAAAACTACTTCTGAGATTTTTCTTAGTTTATCTTGTAAGAGTTATATTACTTTACTTGTGTAGTGTTACAAGGCCACTGGACTTCTGCCAGTAATTAGCTGTATTTAGAAATTATATTCTCAAAATCCTAGACTGGTTCTTAAACAGGTACAGGGACATTTTATATCCTCATATAATTGTATCATTTTTCCTATTTTTTTTTTAACAGCAGGCTCATGCCTGGCACTTTGCTGTTTCAAAACATACTGTGGCAGCCATATATGCATTATCTACTTCCTCTGGTCACATATTACTTCTCTGTCAGTCACAGTGTAGCAACAAGGGAGATCCATAGTTAACATCAGTAATCACTGTGAAATGCACTTTTATATTCAGGGAACTGACTATTTCATACCATTGGAGGTGGAACATTTATTTCTTCAAGATGGCAAAGATTATAAGTTTTACTCACAGCCAGAATGAAACTCTAGAAGTAAGATCCAGTGTAAATGGCCCACTTTATTAAACAAATACTACAAATTTATAATTTACTTACTATAATCACTATAATATGTTTAGGGGTCATGAAAATGCCCATGTTTAATAATAATTATGCATTGCTGACTTTTCACCTGAACTGATTTTATTTTTTTTTCACCTGAACTGATTTTAATATTTTATACTGCTCAAGTTTAACATCAATAACTTCTAGAATCAGTCTGTTTTGATTTACCTGATAAAAAAGAGATCCACTAAAGCTTTGTGTGGAGAAGCATCTCTGAAGAAGGATTTTTAACAATTAGTCAAGTATGCTCAAAACTCGACTCTAAAAAAATTGTCCAGTTTCAAAATAAAATGGCCATAATGCAAGAAAACTATAGGAAACTAACATAAATGTTAACAGTTATGGTCTCCTACCTGGTAAGCCAAATTAAAGAAACCAAAAATGTTTTAAATATCAAGGAGGGAAGAACAGAAGAAGAGGAAAACTAGTCAGGGTTACTGCTAAAGCAAAATATCAGGTGAATAAATAAAATGGAATTCATGCCCTGGGATTCAGAAACATTACAGACATGATCGTGGCTAGCCCTCCCCTGTTTAGTGTGTGCACTTGATGAGTCTTGGTGGTCATTCATGACTAGTGCAGCTTGGTAAGAGCACAGACAGCGCCACAGGAAATATTCCATCTGGGCCGCAGCATGGACTGTAGGAAGAGTAGGTAGCGGCATGGAGCACCCATTGGGAAGTAAGAGCACAAGCAATACTCATCAATTATGCAAACACCTCAGTAGCCTTCTGCTCAGTCTTGTACTCACAGTAACAGCAAGAAGGATAAGTCATGTGGCAGCCTTAAAGGGCTGTGAGGCTTGTGTGATGATCTATTTCTTAATAAAATGAAAAATAAAGCTGGAATTGAGGTAAACACCATTAATAAATGAAACAAACCCTGGCAAACAGCTCCAAATCCAAGAACACACCACAAAAAAGCACTAGCACCAAAAAAACAGCAGTATTTCTTAAGTGTTTATTCCACAGAGTTGAGCGCTTTTGTCTTACTGGAAGACTTCATCAGAATAAAGAAACTCAGTTTTCCACTAGATTTATACTAGTCATTACACAAATAAAGAACAATTATTGGGTGGAAATATTACATCATTTCATGCCTATACAAAATTCAAACTAGTCTTGTTAAAGTTAATACAGAATTCGCAGCAAAATAGTGTTAGTAAAAACATGTTTTTAAAAAACATACAAATAGTATTTTCACACTTTACATTTCTTCTTAAAACTGTTTTCATTTAAAACAGTTTATTTTTTGTAAAGTTTATATATACATTTTCCATCATAATTTAACAGCCCTCATTTTTAATATAGGACCCAGTGAAAGTTGCCCATTGAGCCCTTGGGGTGTCCCTGTGCCTGCTTTTAACTGCAGTTTTCATAACAATTCACAGTACTCCATTAAAGCTTCCCATTGTCCACCCCTCGGGTTTGGTTCAAGTTGCTCTAATACCCAAATGAAAATCTCCCATTTGGATAGACTTTCAAATGCTTATAAAATGCATTAGTTTCCATACATTTGGAAATTTCATAATGGTGCTCATAGACGCTTGTTTTTAATTTCATTTTGGGTGTTAGAGCAAATTGAACCAAACCTGAGGAGTGGACAGTGAGAAACTCTATTGGGGTACCATGAATTTTTATGGCAACTGCGGTTAAGTGCAGGGGCACCCCCAGGGCTCGATGGGAAATTGCACTGGGTCCTGTAGTAAAAATGAGGTCTGCTAAACTGTGATGGGAAATTCATATATAAACTTTGTATAACATAAACTTTGTTTTAAATGAAAAATGGTTTTAGGGACAAATGTACAGTGTGAAAATACTGTTTGTATGTCTTTTTAATATGTGATTTTGCTAACACTATTTTGCAATGAATTCTGTATTAACTTTAACAAGGTTAGTTTGAACTTTGTATATGCAGGAAATGATATAAAAATGTTGCCCAATAATTTTTATTTATTTATGTAATAACTAGTATAAATCTAGTGGAAAACTGAGTGTCTTTATTCTGATGAAGTCTTCCAGTAAACAAAAGTGCTGATTTCTGTGAAATAAACACTTAAGAAATACCGCTGTTTCTGTTGGTGCTTTTTTTGTGGTGGGCTCTTGGATTTGGAGCTTTTGATCAGGATTTGTTTTGTTTATTGCTGATCTATTTTTTGACCAGATTAAAGGCTGGAAATGTAAAGAGAGGAAAGTGGTTAAAGGGTAAGCAAGCAGAGGACAGAACATTACATAAGGAATTAAGGAATGACAAGGATGGAGGTGTGGAAAAGAAATTAATTTTGGGGCGTGAAGGTGCTTGTTTTAAATATATGTAAAGCAAAGATGAGAAGTCGAAGAAAGTAGTAAGAGAAACAAAAGGAATGCATATGGGTTAAGGCAGGTAGTCGGAGTATACCAACAAATATGAAGATATGGATGACTGACATAACAGTGAGGTACTGGCACAATCAGGGATGAGAAAGACAGTGCAGAAGGAAGCATCAGATAGACACACAGAGGAAAGACTAGAAGATGGGGAGGACTGGAGGGCAAACAGGAGTAAGCCAAGACTAAAAGTAAGTTGCATTGCTGGGATGGGGATAGAATGGGGTGCACAGCTACATTCCCTGCCAGCCATGATGCCGTAGCTGTTTATTCCCCACTGTGTATTCCTTCACCACTTGGCTATGGCTCTGATGTTAATGCCATTGTAGGGCTGGAATGTAACTCCACCACTGGCACCAGAGGAGTATCTGAAGCCGACCTATTCAGGCAACTAACCACTTATCAGTAATGACTCCCATGATTTCTTCCAGCTGCCATTGGGTGACATATGTGTCTCTACCACTGCTTCTGCTTGCTTCAGGTGTTATTGTGGCACCTTCTTGAGCATGGGTGGTAGCAGTGACCACTGCTGGTACTGCTGCGGGGTGGAGATGACAGTAGCAGTAGAGGACACTGCTGCATTTGCTGTTGCTTGCAGTTGTGTTGAAGCAACTGCTGGTAGGGTGAAAGGCTTAGATTGTGGCAGATGTGATGGCCTGAATGCTGCTGTATATAAAATGTTAATGAAAAGAAGAGAAGCAAAATAAGAAATAAATAAATGTATATAATGGAAAGGTAAACAAGAAAGGGTTTAGGTTGTGAAAATTACTATTAAAGTGAATATATGAAGATAAGACATCTAAGTGTGCCTACTTTGCTGGTACTATGAAGAAAGAACATGAAACAGCCATCTCACTGTTACAATAATATGCCAATAACAAGACCTATTGAAATCTGAACTCACAACCTTCATCATCTGCAATTTCAGACACACTGGCTTTACATGCTGAAAGATGCCTCCAGTGAAACACACACTAATGGTGAGTATATCACACTTGTAGAACGAAAGAAGCAAAATATCCATCCTCTAGGGGACCTGAATCAAAAAACATCATCACCTGTAGTTTCCAAGATGCTGACTGGCTGTTTTATATCAGGAGCCTGAAAGAAGCCTGCAGTGAAACATACATATGCAAAATGAAAGCGGCGACAATATTCAAACATTAGGGGACATGATCCCACAACCTTTATTACCTGTAACCTCCAATTCACTCTATCTACATGCTGAACTACATCAGGAATTTAGGAGAAACCCAATGACAAATGCTTTGTAATGGTGTGTGTCACACACTTAAAGAATGACAGAGATGGCAATAAGAAACTCCTAGGGAACTTGAACCTATAACACTTATCATCTGCCCCCTCAAACGTACTTCATGAACTTGCTGCCTTATATCAGTATCCTAAGAATACATTCACTGAAATGCACTCTAATGATTTTATCAAACACTAATGTAGAACCTGAACTCGACGAAGGAAGAAAACTGAACCAACTGTCAGCACTGTAGTAGGTCAGCAGTGCCTCAGCACACTAAGCTACATGCATTAGTGGATGGAAGCCTGCAACTAGTGACAACTATTTAAACAATCCTATATATTACTGTCATTCAATACTGAGCATGCCACCTAAGTGTCAATACTGTAGTCAGCAATATCTAACATCCACTTCTCCTTTATGGTGATCACTCTCTATATAGACAGTTTTTGAACATACATATTATTAAATATAATGCATCTTCTAGGGTGAATTTGTCTAAACACACAACTTGAAAGACCTCAGAGATTCAGAACTAAAACGATCAGTGACCTCAAAACCTTAGTGGTCAGGAGAGACTATCAGCCCTCTCTCTATATTCAGTCTCTTATAGAGTCCTCTGCGGTGACCTGTGCCTAGCTTTTCAAGCCATGAATGATCAAACCTTATTTGACCTCCTTTTCCTTTGCAGAACTAGTACCTCAAATACTTGATTAAATTAACTAAGCCTTCGTCAGTAGATAAAGACAATATGATAGCATGATAGATATGTATTCCTCATCTCTGGAACAAACTTCCAGTACATGTCAAGCAGAGAAGCACCCTTGCCAACTTCAAGTTAAACCTAAGTAACTGTATGGGCAGCCTCAAATTCTCCCTCGGTCTATCTTGTCTTGCCCTCCTTGAGACTAGAGGGTATTTCTGAATAGGGTTTTGGGTTAGGCTTGAAATGGTCTGCAGACTGCTTGCCTAGTACTTACCTGTGAACCTAAAAAAGGTCTAACACTTCAGCCAGTATCCCTATGCCCAAACAGGAGAACAACACATAGATGTTGGAATCTAGAGGCACAATATACATTTTAGAAAGAAAATTACTTAACAAGGAGTACAGACACCTATTAATATAATTACAAAGTTCAAAGATAATGAATAGGTCGAAATAAGACATACAATGGGAAGTCAAAGTAATCAGTAGCAATGTCATCAGAAGCTTTATTATAATTTATGGCTTTTCAGCTTTTTCTTGCTATTCATCAAGCCCCATTAGAATGAACTAGTGCTCAGTTTCTTTATTTTGATAAAATAAGTCTATTTAAAAGTGTGATACTGCAGAACAGTAAGGATAAAGAAGGATCTACTTGCTGCCAGGGCTATGTGGTGTTCCAAGTTAGAATATTTTGAGATGTGGGGGGTGGCTCAAGAAAGGTGGGTTTCTGGTCCCTAAAAATGTTTTCTGTGTATTAATGCCATAAGTGGCATGCAATATCAACTTTTTCATTCTTTGTTACATGGCTACAGTTTCAACAAATGTGGTTTTCCTATCATGATCTCTCTGTTCAAGCACGCTGTATTGCATATTCTTTCCTAGTGGGGCTGTATTACCTATTGCAAAATATTGCCAGATATGTAGTACTTTTTGTGAATAAAAGAAATACAGAGAATCCCTTATAACCACATAAGGACATAGATAATTCTTCATCTAAGAGCATAAAATTATAAAGAAACCTTCCTAAACTCATGAATATCAAACATACGGGTTGTCTTTCATGAACAAATGTTCAATCTGTGTTCTAAACTAAGCTTTAAATTAAAGTTTAAGCACAAAGTATGCACAAAATAATTACAAACATTCAAAATCAGTGAATGCTGAACAATATATATATATATATATATATATATATATATATATATATATATATATATATATATATATATATATATAACCCACAATAACAAGCTGAACACATAGCAGGACAAAAGCAGAAATGGATTGAGCTCTGTAGTGTACTACGATGATCATAATATAGAATATATAACATAGCAAAGGGAAAGACTACAGCTGGAAGAATCATGCTGCCAGGCCTATGCTTCTGGTATTAGAATTAAGTTTAGTAAAATGCAGATTAGAAAATCCCCTGCAAATAGCTGATAATATATAGCACAAAGCTTTGGTGCAGTCTAGTAAAGTGGGGGTAAATGGTGTCTGAAGAAAATGACATGTCATTTTCACTTTTTAGTACATCTTGTTTACATAAATGTTTTACATCACTGCAGTCTTTGATTGTTTTTGCCATTCTGTTTATTACCTTTTGTGTATTAGTTCTGAGTATGTCTTTGGCCTGTTTTCAATGGGGTCCCAAGATGGATGGTGTGTGTGTGTGTGTGTGTGTGTGTGTGTGTGTGTGTGTGTGTGTGTGTGTGTGTGTGTGTGTGTGTGTGTCTGTGTGCGTGTGTGCGTGTGTGTATATGTGTGAGTGTGTGTGTGTGTGTGTGTGTGTGTGTGTGTGTGTGTGTGTGTGTGTGTGTGTGTGTAGGTTTAGATTTATTATCAAATGTGGAATGGCACAATGGCACTTACGCAGAACTGGGATGGCCAAATGCATGATTTCCAGTTTCCATAATGCCTATCCGGAAATGTTCCAATCTTCATTAGTGAATGGCTGTGTGCATTCGCTAATATGGGATCGGTGTTCTGATAACAGATTGCACTACAGTGGAGATTGGGCAATTTACCCTTTTCCTCACTGTTGTGAGATCTCGGAGTTGGAATATATAATAGGCAGGGGGTGTGGGGAGTGCAGCGGACTTGCACCCCTAAAAAAATGTTACCAGTAACACAGAATGTTGTTACTTGAACTTCTGGTGTTAGAATGTCAATTCCATGGTTACCATTTCTGACATTTTGATAATTCTGTATTACCAAATTTGGGTAAAGAATTTGATGTAAAAATGGAAAATTGTTTTGATTTATATATATAAATGTGTGTGTGTGTGTGTGTGTGTGTGTGTGTGTGTGTGTGTGTGTGTGTGTGTGTGTGTGTGTGTGTGTGTGTGTGTGTGTATAAGCACTATGGAAACATGACTGAAACACAAAGACAATGCCTGTACCTTTTTCATTGTGTCATTGGTATTTAACTTCCAGCCAAACTAGCATTAACTCAGGAGATGAGACTACAGTCAGAAACATATTTGAGGGACATCACCACAGAAGTACAGAAATGCAGTATAAATATGAATCTAAGTGCATGTAGTAGGATTAGATCCCATAACCTTCAGGTCTTCCCTGCATTAGTGGCCTGTCTGTAACCTGGAAAGTCACTGACATGGATTTGGTAGCATCTTTTTATAGGTAATGCCAATTAAATTTTGGTCATAAATCAGAAAAGGAATAATCATTTATATGTAGCTGGTTCCTCTTTCTAGTATAAATATTCTACATGGTTTTTAAATCAGTGGTTGAAAATAAGCCTTTATAATTTAAAGCAACATGCTGAGGATCTGAAACTGCTAGAGCTCTTTTAAACAAAAGTAAGGGTGAGTTATTTTGTGAAACAACAAATCTCAGCAGATCTAATAATATAATACTTTATAAGTAAGAAAATTTGTACTGTAACCATTAAAAACCAGTGGTAATCTATATTCCAGCTGGGAAATCAAGATGCCTTCTCCAGTGGCAGCTCTAACCTAAGTGGAAAAGTATTGCATTTTTTAATTATAGATTTAAACTGTGCAATGTTGAGTGATTTGTTAAGTGGTGGGGCTTTTCAATTTCTTGCAATATATAATAGTAAAGTCAGCTTCAATATGTTTACCTTTTATGGTGCTAGGATTTGCTTGAGCTAAACTGTTTTTCCAAAAAGTAATGATTTTGCATTTGTTCCATTTGAAAATTAGCTGTTTATCTTAAAACCAGTGTGGAAATTTGTGAGGTCCATTTGAGGCTCATATTTAATGATTTTATGTGAGACAGATTATCTGGAGAGCTCAAGATTACCTGCATACATCATCATCTTCAAGAAACAGACATTAAGTGATTAATAATGATCAAAAAAATAAAAAAGAAAAGAAAACAAAGGACTGGAAATGGTCCTTGTGGAAATACACTGTGTGTAAGATTTTCATGGACAGTCTTTGGTTTGAAAGGTTCTGCTGGAGAATTAATCAATAAATCAATTGCACCTATGTCAGCCCTAGGTTTTTCAAGTGACTGACAAAACTGTTTCAAAACAAATATCATTAATGAACACACATAGGACAGTTGCAATTGTACTGTCAATCACACGTCCATGTTAGTAACTAGATAGAAATTGATATTAGTTTGTGATGCTAATGGGCCACTGGATACACCACTCTGTCAAACAGTTTACCAAGTGGGAGAGGTAGTGAGACACATGTAAAGGCAGCAGTGGTAGTAGGAAACACAACTTTTATTTTATGATATATATATATATATATATATATATATATATATATATATATATATAGATAGATAGACACACACACACACACACACACACACACACACACACACACACACACACACACACACACACACACACACACACACACACACACACACACACACACACACACACACACACACACACATATATTTGTATGTACGTATTGCTCCTGATAGTATAGGGCTGCAAAATTGTTTTTACATCAGCATGGCTCTTCATAAAATCCTTATCTACCCTGATACTCCATCTCTCATATCCTATTTAACACTTTCAGACATGGGATTACACAACATCAACATACTGGCAAATGGTTGGCAAATGGGGGTCAGGTTCTGCTGTTTGGCTGGAAAACAAATGGGAGAGATGAGCACAGAGCCAGTAATTCTACTTTTTAACTCATTCCCTCCAGTACAACTCTTTACAGTGTTTACTGTTAACTCACAGTGGGTGTGGCTTGAGCCTTTAAAAAATGAAGTTATCATCTTACATTTGTAACAAATATTCATATCTTTGGAACCATAGGTGTTACTAGAAAACTGTAAATAGCAAACTATTCAGGATAAATTATTTTTTACATTAGTGGCATTCATTCAGTTTAATGTTTTAAACTGGATTTTATAAGTCAAAATAAAGGCAATGAATATTAACTTTGTAATGTTGTATAAACAGCTTATGATATATCAGTAACTATTCAAGCAGGACAAATACTTTGTAAATTAAATTCTTCAAACCGCTGTGAGCTTTTATATGAGGCTATGCAGTTCTGTGTTATCTGAATGCTGAGACAGAGAAATATGAAAATTATTACAATAAAAATAAACAGTATACAAATAATATTCACTATCTCTTTAGCTGCATTAGACAGAAGTTAAATATCAATACACCTGTGTTATGTATGCTTTCGGATGAAATATTCTCATTCCTTGTATGTATCATGGTTCTGGAATTGTTAATTGAAATATAGACAAGCAATGTTTGACACCTACAGTCATGAGTAGGAGGTAGCTTCAGAAATGCCTGAAGGTGCACTCAGCTGAAATGAGTTAAAGGAATGTAGCTTGTTGTTATAACTCAATGTTCCCTCTGCATGTGCACTATGGTCCAAGATGCAGGATATGCAGTAGGCCACTGTGAGTGACACTACCTAGCTCTTAGCATGCCATTCTTATGACCTCTCCTTGCACAGATATCTAATTTGACTTTCTATATTTTCCAGAAGTTCCACTTGGACAAACAATCCAGGTACAAGCATAACAACCTCCCCCTCCCACCAGTAAAAGCAATCTTTCCAGCTCCTCTAAATCTTGCTCTTCTGGGAGGCTGTCAGGACGTTATCTACCTATGCCATAGATATGTGCATATGCAGCTTTTATTACTGGAAATAAATGAATGCTGCAGTTTTTTATGTGACAAGAATAGCGAGATGAAAAAGAGAAAAAAAATTTGAAAAAAAGTCAAGGGTTTCCCAGTGAAGTTATTAAAGAGATTGAAAAACTGAGACACACAACAAAACCTTTATAGTTACAACAACTGAGGGATACATAAAGTAGTTGTAATGCTATCATATCTCTGAAATGAAAAATTGGACTTTTTTCTGTAGTGGTGAGCAACAATTTGTTGAATGTTGAATTCTTTCTTGAAGTCATCAGACTGCAAGCATGCATGTATAGTCTTAATGTAAGGAGGTAATACATTCTGATGGTTTATGCCTAACAGACATAGAGCAGACTGTTTCCAAAAGGTGCTCTGATTGTCAATGACATTTGTTTGTTTTTTCTCTAAAATATTCATTTGTTTGTTTGTTTTTGGCCTTTATGACTTATTTCTAAGAAGAGTAAAGATTTTTTGACTCATGGATTAGTTTTTCCAGAAGGGACATATGTTATCTTTAAGCCTTAGGAGGTAAGAATCTTCTTTAATTATCTTTGCATTTTGAAATTCTTGATTTTCTGCAATTGTAGTTCTTTATACAGTGATTGCTACTGTTCTGAGCATTTTTAAAGCATTTATTTAATTTCACAAAATATTCACTTCTCTGCCGTTGCCTTTTCTAGTTCTGCTTGCCTCCAAATCACCTTGCAGAGGGGCAAATCGTTATTTAAACTACACTAAAGACCTACTTTGTTATGCTCTTAAATTAAGAAATTCCAGGATCACCCATTGTGTTTCAGAAGGTGTTTACCTGTTTTCTTTGAGTTGAGGCACACTTCAGGTAGCTTAAATTGTGTAATATATTGGCTAGAGAACATAGGAATCTGTTTTTATGCTTTTGTTTTTCTTTGCTATAAATTTGCAATGCCCTGTGTTCACTTGCAGTGCTCAGCAGTGCTTTTCAAGTATTTCAACTACATCCATTGTCATCGTAGGATCATAGAAGGTTACTAGGCTAATGGCCCTGGGGAACTTACAGGCCTAGCCAAGAGTTTATCCCCAAAAAAGAAACCTCAGTCAGCACCTGTCACTGCTGTTAATGAGGGACACAGATGGAACCCCATGGACAAATTTGTGGTTTCCCATCCACTCATCAAGGTTGCACTTGAAGAGGGTCAGTGAGGTACTCTGCTTGACGTGTATGGGAAGTCTATTCAGAGATGGGGCAGCCTCTGGGAGAAAAACCTGTCTCTCCAACAGATTTTGTTGAAGTTGCATATTAGATTTAGGCCTTTTGAGCAAGTAATATGTGAGGAGTTAGACTTACGGATATGGAGCATCTCTAGTAGGGCAGGGTCCGAGATTGCCTTGTAGGTGAGACACAGATCACCTCTGAGCGATCTGTACGATACCAAGTAGCGTGATAGTGATATGAGCCTGTCCCCATAGGACGGGTGTTGGAGGCCATGGATTCTCTTTATGAAGTGTTCCTGAGGCCTTTCCAGTTATTGCAGGTGTTTGGAGAGGTACATACAAAATGGGGCACTGTACTAAATTATTGGCCTAATGACGGAGGAGTACAAAGCGGTAATAACCTCCTTTTTTCTGGATGCAGTCCCTTTGTTTATGAGATGAACCAAGTAAAAGGCTTTTCTGACAATTGCCACTACATGATGGCTGAAAGTGAGATTGTTGTAAACCTGTGTACCCAGGTCTGTCATCACAAGTTGTGTGCTTAGGGGATGCCATTGATGTGGTAATCAGTAGAGGCCATGTTTTTGCTGAATAGTATGATAATACATTTTTTTTGCATTTAACTTAAGGCCATGACTTGGCACCAGTCATTTGTTGCTGTGAGACCCTCTTGTAGTATGTTAACATCATTTGGGGAGTCAATGACAGCACCTAACTTACAATCATCCATAAACATGGTCAGCTGTCGGAGGTGGAAGCACCTATTTTGACCTTGTGAGTCCTATCAATGAACCAGTTGGCCATCCATCTGATGTGATAAGGGTTTATTTTATTTTTTATTTATTGACATTTGTTAACCAGGTTAGTCCAGCTGGGCCAGGAACCCTTTTAAGTGGAGACCCGAGGAGAAAAGCTCCAGTTACAGACAGTTTAAGTATACACATCAGTTTAGTTTACAATTAAAAAATAATTATTATTAGCAGCAAAATTTAAAGCAATTCACAGTGATAAGTTAAGAGGCATAACCGGAATAAGATCAGTAACACTAAAAGTACAAATAAGTACTGTACTTCAGTTTTTTTTTTTACCCGTAGCTGATGTATAACTGATGTAGAAAGGTATATAGCAAGTGCATGAATGGTGTGGAAGGGGTATCTAGAGGTGTAATGTGATATAGAGAAAAATATGTCAGAGATAATATGCTAAAAGGATTGTATGAGATTGTGGTAGAAAGGAATAGTATTGGAGTGGTAAAGTATGCTGAGAAGTTGTATGGAATTGTGGAATACAGAATAGTACTGGAGTTTGGTAGGGTCATGACAAGTACAAGTTTTGGTTCTAAAAAAGTGTTGTATGAGTTCTTTCTTAAATTGTATAGGGTGTGTGATGGAGCATAATTGGGATGAGAGGTTATTCCATGCTTTGGATAGGGGGGATTTATATAGTAGCCGCTCAAACACAATGAGGCCAGGTACCCGAAACAACCAATAAACTAGCACAGCAAACACAGGCACCAAGTGAAGGTGACCAAACTCAAAACATGAACCACGACCAAAGTAGAAGCACCAGCAGTTTATTCAGTACATTAACGCAAATCTCCTCACAGCCTTTTCATTCACAGGACTTCTTCAGATGTAACAAAGAAAAACTGACTGTAGCATCCTTTATATACCCCACCCTTGCAAATCACATTAAATTTATTAATTATTATTATTATTATTATTATTATTATTATTTACAAATTTATTAATTATGAAACTTATAAATATCTTAGTATGGAGTAGCCCAGCATACCTGCCATATTCGGGATCCCTAAGGTACATAAGAACATCGAGGATCCCCCCATGAGACCCATTGCGGCTGCCAATGGATCTAAAACGTATCCTCTGGCAAAATACCTAGATTTCAAGTTAAAAAATATTTGGGTTAATTCTAGTGGAATACTTAAAGATTCCTGGGATTTTTTAAGGAGTATTGTTAAAAAACATGTGCTCAGATACCATCATTTTTGTCACCTTGGACATACAAGATCTATTTAATGTAATTCCTCACAATATAGGTTCCGAATGGTTTCAGGAAGCCATTAATCAACATGGGAATTTAGATCGGAATACCTTCCTGTTGTATACGGAACTAATGGATTTGGTTTTGGAACAGAATTTTTCATTTTTTGAAGGTGAATTCTTTAAACAGATACAAAGTGTAGCTATGGGGGCATGTTGTGCCCCCACCATTTGCCAACATTGTTCTCATGGTTTGGGAACAAAAGTTTGTTTTTCAATCAGAATATGCACAACACTGGGTTTATTACAAGTGCTACCTTGATGATATTTGCATTTTTTGGAAGGGTAGCAAAACTAAATTGATGGAATTCATTAAATACTTGAATCAGATGACAGAATTTTTAAGATTTACTCATCAGGAGAATAATTTTCTAGATGTTACCATTAGGAAGGACCCTATCATGCAGGAATTTACCTGTAATGTTTATAGGAAGGAGACCTTCTCTAATTTCTATTTGTATTTCACTAGGTCACATCCCTACAAACAAAAAAGAAGTATTGTTAAGGGACAATTTATTCGTAGTTGTAGGATGACTTCTAGGGATGTGGACTATGAATACGAAAGCCAGAAGATGAAGGATATGTTCCTAGCTATGAAATATCCTAAGGATTTAATAGAGGATGTTATGGCCGAGGTGAGAACTGGAAGAAATTCCAGAATTGCCCCTATTTTGGGATGTGATAAGTTGGATAGGTACCAGGGGCAGGATAGTTTGAGGACTGGTCAGGATGATGCTAATTATGGGAATTTGAGTCTGCCAGACCAAGAAAATGAAGGAGTTTTTGGGGGTAATTATGTTATGTTTTACAATCAGAATATACCCAGAGTTAGAAATATTATTGCACAACACTGGGGTAGGTTCAGTTGTTATTCTGAATTGGAGACATTGTTCAAAAACCCATTAAAATTTACATACAAAAAAGGTAAAAATCTTAAGGAATTATTGGAGAATGATCGTAAGTTGTTGCATGGAAGAAAACCAGGAACACACAAGTGTGGATGCTGTGCCCAATGTCCATACATCCTAAAACAGGATTCAGTGTACATAATTGAAAGGGACTATTTGGTTAAAAGTAGTAGTTTTTCCAATTGTAACAGTGAAGACTTGATCTGTCTAGCCTTATGTAAAGAATGTGGTGCGTTTTACATCGGAAAAACTATACAAAAACTGAAAAGAAGAATTTATGAACATCTAAATGCTATTAGAACCCAGGATGGTAATAATGCTATTTACAAACACACTTTGGTATGTCTCAAAGCTAGATGGGGTTTTTTATAATTGAGATGGTACATCAGGATGTTGGGGGGGGTCATGGGATACCAGAATAGAGGTTAGAGAAGTATTTTGGCAGTTACTATTAGAAGCAAATAGGCCTCCAGGGCTTAATGGACATATTTCTATCACCCCCATTTTGAAAATGAGGGTGTCCAAATTACAAAGTGTTCCACTTCACCTTAGAAACATTTCCCTGTTTATGTGATACATCACATCTTTTATATACATCTTTTATATACATTTTTACATATATTTTCAGGTCAATTTATGTTATACATAGTATATATTTTATATATATATATATATATATATATATATATATATATATATATATATATATATATATATATATGTGTATACATATATATTTATACATATGCATTTATGTACATCTACATATATTTAATTGAGATAGGATTCATTATTTATTATTTATATTTTTCTACTAGTTGCATATTATTAATTCATACTGTGCTTTCAAATTGGTCACCATGCTATGTATGATATGTGTTTATATTTATATTTACTATTATATTTTTATGTACTCTTCATTCTATTCTATTTTATTTTAATTATATCAATTTATATGTTTTTATAAAGCTTTGCTGCTTATAAATCTGCTTATTCATTCACCTGCACTTTTAGTGATATGTTCTTAAAGAAATTTCAAAATGTTATAGAAAGTAGAGTATTCGCACTAATTGCCATGAGTTTTAATTATCATCATTAAACAATTAACGTGATTTGCAAGGGTGGGGTATATAAAGGATGCTACAGTCAGTTTTTCTTTGTTACATCTGAAGAAGTCCTGTGGATGAAAACGCTGTGGGGAGATTTGTGTTAATGTACTGAATAAACTGCTGGTGCTTCCACTTTGGCTCATGGTTTGTGTTTTGAGTTTGGTCACCTCCACTTGGTGCCTGTGTTCACTGTACTGGATTTATATAGTAGTATACCGATAGTTTTGTGGGGTTGGTAGATGTCAAGGAGTTGTTGTTTAGAAGTATGAAGTGTGCAAGTTGGTGTGTAGATGGATACCAAGGAGGAAAGGACAGGGCAGGAGGGTGGTTTATAAAGTATAGAGTTAATAATGTGTAGCTGAGATAGAAGGAGTTGTTGGGGGATTTATAGCCATTGCAGTGAGTTGAGTGTGAGGCAGTGGTGTGAGTTATGTGGGGAGTTTGTGATGAATCTTGCTATTTTGTGGTAGGTTTGCCGGATGTTGGGGGATTTATAGCCATTGCAGTGAGTTGAGTGTGAGGCAGTGGTGTGAGTTATGTGGGGAGTTTGTGATGAATCTTGCTATTTTGTGGTAGGTTTGTCGGAGTTTGGCCAGGGTAGTGGATTGAATATTAGTTAGTATTGGGGTGGCATAGAGAAGGGAGAAGAGAAGAAGAACCTGAGCCTGGAACTGTCTAGCATCCTAGGGCAGGAATCTATGATTTCAGTAGAGCATACCCAGCTTCTGGTGAGTTTTTTTAATACTTTGAAGGATGTGTAGGTTACATTTAAGTTCATCATCAATGATGGCATCTAGAAGTTTTGTGCGGGAGTCAGGTTGCTTGGTTGTCTTATTGGAGGATGAGATGAGAAAGACAGATTTTAGGTGAGAGAGAGTCCGTGGGAGGAATAACAGGAATTTGTTTTTTTAGGGTTTAGGATGAGTAGATTATCAGCTAGCCATTTTTCAACAGATAGAAAGGTGTCCTGGTCAGAGTGTGAAGGTCAGAGATCTTGTTAGAAGTGCAGATGAGAGTCGAATCATCAGCATATTGGATTAGAGCAGATTGTTTGCAGGAGGTATGAAGATTTAAGCCAAGTTGTGTTGTTTTCCGATGATGCCCAATTGGGGCATTTTTGTCAAAAGCTTTGGCCAAGTCAAGGTAAGCAGTATGTATTTTTTCGGTTATCCAGGGGCCTTGGTGACAGTCTCAAAGAAGTCAGCCAGATTCAACAGACAAAATCTGCCCTTTATGAATCAGAACTGGGTGGGTCAATTGCTTGGAGATTGACTATGTCCGTTATGAGATCCATCATAATATGCTCCATGGCTTTACAGATCAGACTTGTTAAGCTAATGGGGTGATAGTTTCCAGGGTCAATAGTCACACCAGTTTTGTGCAAGGAAATGACAATGGCACTTCACTCTCCTGGAATGAAGCCTGTACTTAGGCTGTGGTTGAATAGGTTGCTCAATGGCAAATCTAGTTCTTGCTGGAGATGATGCAGAATACAGCTTGGGAAACTATCAGGTCCCATGGAAGCTGTGTTCTTTTCCTTGGATAGTGGCTGTAGCACTTTATCTACTCAGATGTGAGGTGTGGGATGTTGAATGAGCCTTTGGGGGGACAGAGGGGTGAAGTCTGCATTGAACCTATCTGCTAGCAGGTTGGCTAAGTCAAAAGGGTCAGCATAAGTGGTACCATTCAGAACAAACCTGAGCTTTGCCATGGACGTTCTTGATGTAACTGAAAAATGCTTTGTGGTTTACCTTTGTTTCAGTGTCTAGTTTTGATTTATAATTGCCTTTGGAGGTTTTCACTAGTGATCTAATTTGTTTGTTGAGGCTAAGAAGGGAGTTTTTCTAATTTGAAATTTGTTCCCTTTTGCCCTAGGACAACAGTTTATTTCCTTTTGTTGTAAAGCCTGTTGATAGAAGATGTCCACCAGACAGGTTTATGTCCCTTGAGGAGAAGGTTTTAGTTCTGTTGGGTATGGCTGAGTCCATGCAGTTGTACAGGTGCTTGTATACTGCACTAGCACACTGTTCAGCATATTTGTCTGAGTTGTCTGAGGGGGGCAATGGTGTGAAGCTATGAATACCCTCCCTTAGGAGGTTCTAGTCAGCTTCTGAGAAGTTTTTAGCCTGATTACAGCTGGGGGTTGGGCAGGATAGAAATTTCAAATGGGACAGACCGTTGATTTCATCTCACCATAGAAGAACTTACTATGATACTGGTGCAGATGTCCCCCATGTTGGTGAGAACCAAGTCTTAAATGTTGTCTCCCCTTGTGGGGGATGAGACAAGCTGGTCTAGTGACTTAGAACTGATGAAGTCAAGGACACATTAGATGAGTGCATTAGTTAAGTAATAGTTCGCCCAGTCTATGGTGGGGTAGTTGAAGTCACCAATGATCAGGGTGTTAGGGAGTACCATGATGGAGTCAAGTAAGTCCAAGAAAGAAGAGTGGGTTTTCTGAGTCATGGGGGGTGTCTATAGCTAGCAATAACTTGGATGGCTATCTTGCCAACTGTCAGTTGAGCCTGGAGTAGTTCTAGTGTGTCATGCTGGCAAACCAGTCTGGAGGTGTGCTTGTCTTTAAGGAAGATAGAGACTCCACCACCCTTAGCCTTCCCAGCTTCATTTTGGGGTCAGAATGTGTGGAATGAGGTATAGCCTGGTAAGGCAGGGGTGAGCTCTACAGCCTTGAACCGAGTTTCTGTGACTGCACAGATGTCAGCATCTTCCAGTGTGAGGAGAGCATCCAGTGAGTGCATTTTCAAGTTAAAGCTCCTAGCATTAAGCAGCATGACCCTCAATTTGCATTTTGACAGATCTTTTATGTTGGAAGATTTGTCTTTGGGACATAGCCTAAAAAAGGCAAATGGGGAGGCAAGAGCCATGGCCAGAATTTGGAATCCCAGGATTGACAGGTAGATGCCATCTCTGGCAAAACATTGAGACCTGTCAACCATATCATCCCAGGCAGACAAATACTGTATCCTTTGGAATGACACCAGAAACTAAATCAATTGTTGAAGTCATTTATTTTTTGTTGGTATTGTGGTATCATTCTTGGTGACGGTAGGATGCAGCTTAGGGCTATAGTCATACCTGCCTGGGAAACATACTCTGATAGCTCAAGCATGCCTTTCTTCATATAGTCCAGGGAGATATATCTCAAGTCATTCACACCAACATGGGCAATGACAGAGTCATACTTGTACCCGTTGTGGAGAGACTTAAGTATGTGCTTGATGTGGCAGATTCTGGTACCTGACAGACAAATGACCATGACCTTCTCCTTGTTGTCTGGTGAGGAGGACATTGGTGTGTCTCCAATGACTAATATGTTTGATTTATTACTGTGGCTTATGGCCTGTGTTGGTTTATTGTTATGCCTTATGGGTTGAGTTTTTGAGGCACAGGTCTGTTGTCCGCTGTGTGTGATGTTTTTGGTGCTGTGTGTGGAATGTTTGTGAGTGTGTATTGGAGGTCCCTGCTGTTTAGGTAAGTTTTTAATGAGGCCCTCTGCATAGGTGTGTGTGTGTGTTGTGCTTGGCTATGTAATGTGCGTGGTGTGGTGCTTGTGCTGGCAAGCTCCTCTTTGTCAGGAGTACCGACTGTGGCATGAGAGAGCATGGATTCCAGGTTACTGATGTAGATACATTTCTCACAAGTAGAAGAATTATGTGCTAGGAGAAGAGGGCTGTCAGTGAACATGAGCCAGTTGCTTCACTGTCTCTGTATGCCCGTGTTGACCAGGCTCGCAGGAGAAACTGATGGGTATTGTCCGGACATAGTGTTATGAATACTTGGGTGGGCTTATGGACAGAGAGTTTTGATAAGGGTTTGTCCACAAGAGTGTAGACCACAAAAAACTTCTTAAATGTAAAACAATTGGCCTGAAGCCCAAGTGCTAAAACCAAAACTAAAAGTGTTAAAATAAATACAGATTTAATCAGGCTACTAACAAGCAGTAATAAATGCAGCATAATAAAATTTCTTGAACACTTAAGGGCAAGCAGCAAAACAAAGTAAGGCAATAAAGTAGGAAGAACACAATTACAGTAAAAGCAGCTGAATAAAGTGTCAATATTTTGTTAAGTGGAGGGGATGAAATGGGAAACAGAAGATAATTCAAGATTAAAAGTGTAAGGGGTTGGCCTTTCCAAATGTCTTTCTGTACACAGTAGAATGAGCTGATGAGATGTGACTGGGAGGAGTGTATAAAATCAAAGAAGCAAGGAGGTAGTCCTCCCAAAATTATCTCACTGTACTTAGTAGAATGAGCAAATGAGATTGGACTGGAAGGAGTGTCCAAAATCAAATTTACAGCAGGGGTGGGCAATTCCAAAGCCACCAAGTTTAAGAATACAACAACACTTGGGTGGCAGGGTGAGGAAAAACAAAATACAGACAGAGACCAACAATATTCAATCAAACAAATAAATAAATGCAGCACATTGTGTTAACAGAATGCAGGCATAGACCAGTAATATTCAATCAAGCAAATAAATAAATGCAACACAGTTTTGTTAACTATCACTGAAAGAAATCACATGCAAAAAAAGTATACTTATATCAACTGCACTAGAGAGGTACTATTTATGTGGCATTATATTAAGAAATTACAGGACCATCCATCTTGTGGCAGAAGGTGTTTACCTGGTTTCTCAGAGTTTGGAAGTACTCTATATACCATAATGTGTAGTTATTTATTGGCTAAAGAGCATAGTAGTAAATTAAAAAAAAAATGTTTTCTCTGCTATAAATCAGGTGAGTTTGTGCGGAGCTGTCTACTGTGTAGCAATGGTTAGCACTGCCCTGGATAGTAGCAAAATTCTAGACTGTGCCATTTCCCCTATAATGTTAAGATTAGGTTCTCAACATTGCAAAGCACATGGCATTCTGTGGAATTAAACTTAACACAGCTAGAATGAACATCGAGTAACACAACAATATCCTAGCACTGTATAACAGTTTGCCTTAACTTCAGAAACTACTTTGCATACAGAATATCACTTCCATATCCCTAGCACAATGTAACATCTTGCCCTTAACTTCAGAAACTACCCTAGGAGACCCCTGTTAAAACCTAATCTTTAACTATGAACAGTCCATTCTCTTAAAGGACTGAACAACATGGATATTGAATTTCCTAATGTCTCTGTGGCTGGCTTTGTAGATTTGTGCATCCTAAAATAATGTAGCAATTGCATTGTTTTCTCAGATAACCAGTTAATCATTAAAGAAAATAACTTAGTATGCAAGAAATGTAAATACACAACTTCCTCGGAGACAAAAATCTTTCATTCAAATGAGGTTGTCAAGAATACCCACATCACATCCCTGACAAATACTGCTCATCACACACACACACACACACACACACACACACACACACACACACACACACACACACACACACACACACACATCACTTTATGTATGCTGAGGCAATTTAAAGAAATTTTCCCAAATCTCAAAGACCTCTAAAACTGCCTAACAGCAATACTGCTCCTCAGCATTCACTAAAACTCAAACCAAAAGTAACACCAAACGTATCACATACGCCTACACCCAATGGTCTGCCAACAGCAAAGCCCAAAAGGCAATCACACACCATACCTAATACTCTTGTCCTTGGGGATTCCAATGAGTGACACACAAATGTCCATTTCATCAGTTTAAACAAAGAAAAGATGCCAGTTAGCTGCCTATTTGGAGGCAGGATCCACAATATCACACATGCCTTCAAGTCACTGCATCCCAGGTACCAATATGATTTCATCATAGTTTGTATGGGTGTAAATGACCTGAGACATATCTCACTAGGCTATATAAAAAGAGACATAATGTATCTCATAATCAATAAACCTTCAGCATGCCCCTCCCCATCTAATCTTGTGTCTATCTACTCCCCCTTGCCCACTCCACAGCACAGACCAGCATCAGCTTCTAATACACAATAAAATGATCAATAAGGTATTATACAAACATTCAGCATCTCAAAACTGGAACAAACTGCCCCTCAATGTAAGAGGTACAATATTAAACAATCCATTAGTTTCAAAAAAGAAATAAAAACATTTCTGTCTAACTCATGGATACGCCCCTGTCAAGACCCATGTAAATCTTTTCCTTTTCTTTCTGCTCCTAATCTCTTGGTCTACTACTACCTGCAAACTGCTTCATGATTTTAAGGCTCAAATAGCCTACCATAATTTCTTATTTATAACTGTTTTTATTATTTATTAATTATTTATAATTTCTTATTTAATTTAAACATGTACAAATGTTATATCTCATTTGTTTGTATGAAACACACTTATGCTCATATCTCATTTTTTGATTTGTTGTATGTAAAATACTTATCTCACAATATTGTTTGTCTTGTTTTCCCCAAATTTGTAACATAATAATCTTGTTATTGCTATCTTTTCTCTCATTTGTTTACTCGTACTTTGTATATTATGTATATTATTTGTATATTATATTACATCTGGAGCTTTTCTCCTCAGGTCTCCATTGAAAATGCCATTAGCTCAGTTGGAACAACCCAGTTAACAAATGTCAAATAAATAAATAAAATGTCAAAATGTATCACAGACAGATAGGAGGCTCAGATTTAGCAAAATTCTACCTTCACCAAGGATGATGCCACAGTATGGAAATAAAATGATAGATTTTAATAATTGGCTTAATATCGGGTGTCCTTCCAGGGGGGGGGGGGTCCAATATTAATCCTTATAGAGGTCACTTTTTACATCTATCTCTGTGGCATAAGGTGTAAATGAACTGTGCTTAGAGAAACAGTACAGATGATGCAAGTTTTTTTTTTTTTTACTTAACATTTCTTTACTGGGAAAGTCCAACTTGGAACAAAGCCAATTTTCAGAGGAGACCCAGGGAGAAGTTCACCAGATGCATGTCTTTGTAACATGAGAGGAAACCAGAGCACCTACAGGAAATGCACACCAATGCAGGGAGGACATGTACACTCTGCACAGAAGGCAGTCCAGCTGAGAAGTGACAATACAACTGCTGCACCACTGCGCCATGCAGATTTGAATCCTGTTAACAAATCATGAGACAGTAGAGTGGCACAGTGGAAGGATGATGCACCTGTAATAAAAAAGTTTATGGATCAAAACCATCCTCTGCTATGCAAATGGTAGAAAGCTTTTAACACTAGTCAGGCCTAGTGGCTTCCAGAGGTCTTTGCCACTATATCCTTTATTTCCCTTATGGACAGAGATAGCTTATAAATGCCTAGCCCTCAATGTGATATTTAGATACAGGACATGCTTGTTTTTCTGGAAAAGTTGGCTATGCTTGGAAAGCCCCTCCCCTTGGTCTTTAGTCTAGTAACAATCTATGAATCCGTGAATCTATGACATGGTCAACAGACCACATTGCTTTGCCAAGGTTCAGCTGAACCTGGCCCCTCAGGCCTTTGTATATTAGCTATAACTTTATCCACCCCTTTAAAGCCTTTTTAGGCAATTCAAAAAAAAAAGACAAAACTACCAACACTATAAAAAATATCCAACCTTTCTTAAGATATCACTGTTCAGTGCTAGGAGACTAAACAAAAGACTCCACACCCGTCAAACCCTCCTCACTCTGGAGAAGGTAGACATCTGTGCCATGAACAAAACGGTTTTGTTAAGGTACTGAAAAAAATTTAACACAACACTGTTCAGCAGAGTATAATGATCTCCCTTATTCAAAAAAAAAAAAACATGCATGTGAGAGGTTCTGAAATCAAGGCCTTGTCTACTCAAACTACAGATATTAGGCATTAGTTCTGAAGTCCATGAAAGAACTTTCTACACGGAACACTTCTTTTTACATTTCTTACTCTGCCAGCTGTGCCTAATATTAGACAGGAAGCAATTCAACAGATGCATACTGAAGAACATTTAGGAATTCATCTTGTTATGAAAGCATATCTCTTTCCCTTCTCCATACTCCTCACCCTTCACATTCCACATCTGATTCTATGAAGCATCACACAAGTCATAATATTTTTCTATGACTGGAAAATGAGTACAAGTTCTCAGATGAACTGGCACGTTTTCACTTGCTATCAGATATTCTTCACATGCTATTTCTTTCTATTCCTAACATGAACAATCCCTACACAGCTTTTTCAAAAATATTTCCTGGGATTCAATAACAATTGTGTAGGCTTCATGCTAAGCCTAAACAATTTAGGCATATTAATGCAATGAGCAGCAGCGCTTATCAAATATGCATGTTGCTCATTGCACCTACACATTTGCAAGCACCTTTTCATGTCAGCAATAGGGTTCTTAAACATGGAAAGGTGCATGCATAAGCAGAGAATGTAAACAAAATGGCTTGCTTATAGGCAAAAATGAAAAGAGCCAGTATACAGTGACCTGAATCACTTTAATGGTAAAAAAACATAGAAAACAACAAAAGACACAGACCGGTTTCAGCCAGATCAAATCACACCCTTCATCAGTGTAAAAAAAGAACATCAGTTGTTGAACCTTAAATAAACCCATCTACAATCTCATTGGTTATTTCAAAAATATTCGTTCAGACCAGGTGGAAATAATCCACCCAGTTTCGCAATCCATTTTTTCTCTTTGGTATTTAAAATAGAATGCCACCCTGTCTTATTAGATCTGTTACCTTGTATAATGGCAATAATCATAAAAGTTAAAAAAGCTGGAAAATAGAAGCAGAATTGATCAGCATATCAGTCGAAAGATGCTAGCAACTGCTGCCAGCTCGATAAAAATCCACGTAGATGAGAAAAAAACGCTGAAAATGGTGGTATGACGCCAGCAGATGGTTTATCAACTAGTTCAATTAATAAACCAAAAAGAAAGGCACCAAAACGATAGTCCTGGATAAACAGTGTCAATTTAGACAAAACCAATGTGATAGTAAAAAATATATGTCCAAACGAACCAAAATATAGATGGGTTTGAGACCGCAGAATAACTGACAGTCAGTAACAGGATCACAGGCCCCCAGCAGGAAGAAGAAGGAAGCGTAACATCAAAAAAGGATCTCCTGCACGGTGAGCAGATGCACGGCTCAAAACAGAAACAAATCAGGCAGAAACGAAAAGAGCCAGCATACAGTGACCTGAACCACTTTAATGGTAAAAAAACATAGAAAACAACAAAAGACGCAGACCGGTTTTGGCTCATTGGTTTATGATCTCAATTTTTTTGCCAACTGTAGTGGTGACTGGGTGGTGTATTTGGCCACATGTCAGTGTGGTTCATTCTATGTTGGTCAAACCTCCAGACCATTTAGAATTAGAATTTCTGAGCACATCAGCAATATTAAAAACAAAAGGGCTAATAACGCACTCTACAAACATCATTTGCTTCATAAATCTGCCAAGTTTACTTTTATGATTATTGACATTATACAAGTAACAGATCTAATAAGACAGGGTGGCATTCTATTTTAAATACCAAAGAGAAAAACATGGATTGTGAAACTGGGTGGATTATTTCCACCTGGTCTGAATGAATATTTTTGACATAACCAATGAGATTGTAGATGGGTTTATTTAAGGTTCAACAACTGATGTTCTTTTTTTACACTGATGAAGGCTGTGATTTGATCTGGCCGAAACCGGTCTGTGCCTTTTGTTGTTTTCTATGTTTTTTTACCATTAAAGTGGTTCAGGTCACTGTATGCTGGCTCTTTTCGTTTCTGTCTGATTTATTTCTGTTTTGAGCTGTGCATCTGCAAACCATGCAGGAGTTCCTTTTTTGATGTAACGCTTGCTTATAGGCAAACCAAATATATGACCATGCACTGCAGCCTAGAAATGGTAAGGGCAAAAACAGGGAAAGAATTCTGAAGGAGGGGGAAATTGTACTCAAATAATATTGCTTGTACTGCAGAAGTAATTTTAGTGGGGAGGGGAAATGGGAAAATGTACTCAGATACTACAAGCAAATGTGCAGACATGTCAATGAAACATTTGTAAGAAATACTGCCATACTGATGTAATCATAATAAAGCTCAATGACAATAGTTGACTTATGCACATAAATAAAAACAGGCATGCTAACAAAGGATGGAAGAAGGACTTAAAGCTGCAGTGTGTAACAAAGGGGAGTTAATGTGATATAAATGTTAAAATGCTGAGATAACAATTAGCCACAACAGTAAATGCATTGTGGGATAAATGCATACACTGCAGTTATTGCATGTGAGATGCATATACCGGACATTTGTGTATGCTAGCTGACACCATGGCTTTATTCTCCACTTCAGCATGCATACACAAGAACAAATGAAACTTACAAATGTTGTGTAATGCACAAGATAAAAAAATGCACTGTTGAATGAAATTATCAAAAAGCACTCAGATCAGATTACATCAATAGAAGAGTCAGTGACTGACATAGATGGAAGGGCAACAAAAAAAGAAAAAAAATATAGACTTTCTCCTGAAACAAAACCCCTATTTGTCTGAAAATTAGAGGATTTGGAAAGTAGATCAAGGAGAAATAGTATAAGAATTTATGGAGTAGAGGAAAAAGAAGAAGGTAATAACATGTTACAGTTTTTAAATACTCGGTTGCCAAAATCTTTAAACCTGCCTGAGGGTCTCTCCTTCAGAAAAGAGTGAGCACAAAGATCTCTGTCAAACACCATTACAACTAAAAATACTTTTCTCCCAGATCTATAATTGTAAAGTTTCTATCTACTCAAGATAAGGACTTAGTACTAAGAACAGCTTGATCAAATCCACCAATAAAAATGAATGACAGAAGTATCAGATTTGATAAAAACTACACAGCTTCAATAGCCTCAAAACGGAAAAAATGTATTCCTTTTATCAAAAGTCTAAAAAAAGTTGACATCAAAGCAAAAATTATGTTCCCAGCAAGATTAAAACATTCCCCAGGATTTACTAATCTTCCGTGTAAGACTAGATTAGCCTTACACAGAAGCACTAAGAGTATGACGGCAGTGTACCATGCATATTAATGAGGGTGCGCTGCCTCAACTCTAAAGCTTACACAGATTGTGGACGAATGTAGGGGGCATGTCGGACTGCCGAGCATTCAAAAAATCCATGCCCCTGCAATGAAGAAACGCCGCAATTTCAAGTTACATGAGAAAGTCCACTCACATGTGCACAATGCAACACTACACTCCCCCATATGTTAAACAACTGACAAAATTAAAAATAGAAAGATTTTTTTATTTTTTTTATTTCATCTGATATAGCTGCCCGTATTTGTGCGTGTTTGCGTGGGTTTGCCCATTGCTTAGCTACAGTTAGCAGCTTAGACACCAGAAGAGGATAATAAGAAAAATATATGCAAATTACGCAAAATAGCAATAGCGTAGTGGTTAGAGCCTGCACACAAAGAGGAGGCATTCCTGGTTCGAGTCCCACTACTGCACATTCCATTTTCTGTTGGAAATCTGTATACAAAAATATTTCCTGACATTTTTTATGTATAAGTTTTGTAAAAAGCATTGAAAAGTTAAATGTAGTAGTGAATGAATCACATATATATATATATATATATATATATATATATATATATATATATATGATGGTGAAATGGTTATGCATTCTGAAGCATGAGCACCCTATTTTAAGCAATTTAAAGTACTGCTATGCACATTTTACCAGTACTGAGCATATTTAAATCCAATTGCTCATAGCTGCGCATTGTGTTAAACAGCACAATGTCTTTGCGTGTAGCTGCGCACCACGCTAACCAGCGCAACAACAACGTATTTGCACATAGCTGCACACCACGCTAACCAGCACAACGTCGGGCAATGTTGAGCAACATCGAGCAACGTCGAGCAACGTTGAGCAACATTGGGCAAAGTCGGGCAAAGTTGAGCAAAGTTGGTTAAACACAGCCACACCTCCTTTACTGTACCTTAACCAGTCAGGTCTGCCCAGTAGGAAAATAAAAAGCAGTGACAGGGCCCAAAATCAGGGTACTGTGCACTATAGTCACAGTACTTAACCACTAAGCCTTGACAGCATTTCATAAACATGCACTTTCAACAGACAAATATCTATCAAAGGAATTTTAAACATTGCCAACATCAGCTAAGCAGGCGTGCCTACAGCTGAGTTTTTCCAAAAGTGGCCAATCACAAATAAGTGCAGGAAGTTAGGCATATTTAAGCTCCACAGGTGGGAATACTTGCTATAGCTGTTTGTAGCTTCCTTCTGCAGTCAGCATGGCCGGTGTTGGAGAAGGCACTCGATTTAGAACTCAACGCTGTGGCATTGAGGAGTCCAAAGTAATGGTTTGGCTCCTTGTCCACAATCATGAGGAAAGATTCCTGCCGGGCCAGAACCAGGGTACCCAATATAAAACGGAGGCATGGAACAGTCTTGCCCATGGCCTCACCAGTGCCACTGGTGTTCCTCGGACTGGTGAGCAGGTCAGGCACCATTATTCTGACCTGAAGCAATGTAGGGAGAATCAACTGGACCAGGGGATCCAGGAATCCTGTGCAATGCCTAATGCCCCAGTACTGAATAAGTAGCCATTGTATTAAGTAGTTAAGAATTGCTATGCTTGTCTATACTATGGATAGGTATGTCTCAATATCACTGCATTTACTTCACAGCTGCAGGTGTCCAGGCTATGAACCAGCAAGCCCATGAAGATAGGCTGCAAAGGCTGCATCATCAGGCAGGTTAGTAATTATTCTGCATGTACTGTTATATAAAATAAATGAGAGAGCCTTCAAAAAGTGTTTTAACCCAATAAATAAAGGTGTAATAATCCTTTAATAAATGTATAATTCCTGGAGTGCATCTGTGTCATTTTCTTTGATATGTTGTTGTACTGTTGCATTCTACAAATAGTAGTGTTGTATTAAGCAGTGTCAACCCACACATGGGTAGGCCCATATAACGTGGATGAATGGAGTGCCAGTAGCTTTTATGCATATTTACAGCCCTCAACTGTTGGTTCATGCCCAGCATGTACAGGTTAATCTGGCACATGAGTAGCTTGGTATTGTGTTCCCCAGAAATGTCAGTGTGCTGCCAGAAATGTAAGGAGCTGTTAACATATAACTGATACTTTCAACTGAACATATCTAGATAATTATATGAAAGTAGAGCTGTCAGTGTACCATCTTAGCAGTAGTGTGTGTGAGCAACTCTCAAAATATGTTGCAGTGACATCTGCATCTTGTACAGTTTGTATGTACGATACAGCTCATGTATATAACGATCTAGCAAAATCCAATTGCACAATATAAGGACATTGGGTAGTATAATAATACACGTACGGGACATATAACTGCAGTTAATAGGAACATAGTGAAAAACTAGAAGGATATATAAGTTGTTAATTGAGTTATCATTTGCCCCCCTACTGTATTTGCATAAAAAAATGCAATTCCACACCTCAATCGGTATGTCTAATCTCAAAACATTTGTTTGGACATATGTCCTATTGCTTTATAAATATTTGCATTTATTTATATGCATGTGCCCTGTTAAAATACAACAATATTGGTGCCCTGTTGCCATCAATTCAACCTGCATGCTGTTGTAATGTGTTATGCTTGCTTTTCAACTGTTAAAAATCTGGTGTGTTGGGTTAATGGAATACTTCTGCATGTTGTTATAACTAATTGGGAATGCTGTTGACTGTTACTAACCCATATCTTTATTAAACTCTCCAAAACATAGTTCGTATGGGAAGGCCGGACCCAGCAGACCCACCTGTCCCTCCTCAGCTAGCTATGGCACCTGGCATCAGCAGATCTGGTGCCCAGCCTGGGACCTCCTCCTCCATTGGCCCTGTGCCACCTTCGGGTGGAAGCGCTGCAGCTGCTGGGCCTCGGCCCCCGTGTAAGTATGGGCAGAGGAGGGGCACCTATCACCCTTCGAATGGTCTGGGCTGTGGTGCGCAGAGAGATTGAACATTCTGTTGCAGAACCTCTACACCAGCTTGAGGCCCAAGTGGCACAACTCCTGGGTCAGCCTGCCCCTCCTACACAGCCCCCAGCACAGCCACCCTCTGGTCCATGAAGGTGTAGTGGTGACTGCCCATGGATGCGGACCTCAGTCCCACTGTTTCCATCTGGGGGCTCATGGGCTTGCGATTTCCAAACATCCCTCCCCGTCAAAGGTGTTCACCCACCACATGTGTCATATATTGCCCCTGTATGCGTCTTGTTTGTCTTGTATGTTTACCTTCCCAACCTACCGCCCCAAAGATACCGACTTCCCCTGCCCCACATTCCACTCTCACCTGAAAAAAAAAAGGCCAATCTGCTCCCAAAACAAATTACGCCCCCTACATAACTGCCCATTTTACACACATGTCCACTGGACACATAAAATGTTATTTAATTGGCATTACAACATACTTTGTTGTCCTCACCCCTCTCTCAAGGTTTCATATATACCTCTAAATTTATTGCATATGCACAACTGTTGCTGTTGAAGAAATGGGCAGCTATGAACCTTCCCTACACCCATCCTGCACATCCCGAGCTATTTTCCATACTGTCTTTCCCTCTTTGCGCCCCTTTTTCACCACTTTGCTATCTCCCCATTTTTCTTTTCTTTCAAAGAAATGAGCACGGGGGTTAGCAGGAGTAAGCATTATTAAGCAGTAGTTAGCGGGTTTGCGTGAGTTTGCATTTGTTTGCGCTTAGCTAAGCAATGCGCAGCAATGCGCAAACCTGCGCAAACCCGCTTGCAACTGCTTAAAAGTGCCTTAGTCACTCTGTATGTGAGGGCACTTGTTCTGCTCAAGAGCAAAATAAAACACCTCTGTAAGTCTCGAACCCCAGACCTTGCACACACTACACAACATGAAGTACCAATAAGCCACAGTAGATATACATCATGTTGGTGCTTAAATAAATATATCATGCATCAGAATGAGTGAATGTAAAGGAAAAATAGGAATACTGTACCACACAACTTGTTCTGTGGATGTTGACCAACAGTTGTTGTGGGATTACATTACATGACTGTGATAAGAGAAGCAGCCATTCTAGCAGGAAATAATGTTACACCATCAGTTTACAACCCCACACAGTATCACAGCAGGACAAACACTGGCATATCTGTTTTGGGCAGAGGCCATACCTCTCAACTGTCCCTAATTTTCAGGGATGTCCCTGATTTTAAAACAAATTTTAGCTCTGTCCCTCTGAATCCCACCGAAAACTACTGACCAGTAAGGTGTTACACTTAATGAATAATGACAGTAATTAAGAGTTAGACACTTCTTTTACTTCAGAAAAGGTGTATTAATTCATATGCTCTGATTCTCTCAATGTCTCAACTTAATGGCACTAATATTTTAAAGGTGTCCCTGACTGTCCCTGACTGTTTCTTTACTTTTCCCCGAGTCTGTTCAAATATGTACCCGAGTGGTTGAGAGGTCTGGCAGAGGCAGAAACACAGAGGCATTTCAGCCTTTCTGCTGTTACACACTGTGCAAGTAGCTTTGGAAGGAGTTCTGGAAGCATACCCTTATGTAGGAATACAACACAGAAATACAAATGGATGTAGCCATGTACTGGTAGCAACCAACTGTAAGAATGCCATTGCTCTATTGCTCAAAAGACCTGTGTGGTGCACAGACAAAAAATAACAGGCTATTCTCTGGCTATCATGTGGATAGGACCACAGTTGGGAGTTATACAAACAGACTACTTGCCTTGATAAACTAATATGTACACAGCAACCCTGTAAGTCCAGCAAGATAAAATCCACACAATAGTACTTACGCTCTCTGTACTTCTGCAACCCTACCCAAATGTAGAATATACCTGTGTGTGTAGGATCTATCAAGGATGCAGGTACGCATACTCACAGTACTGAAATGTGTCCAGTTTTTCTGAGCAGCTTGTGCTAATGTCAACACTAAAAATGTACAAACTGTTTAGAACTGAGTAAATGAATATTCACAGTATAGCAGCAGTTCACAAACAATTCTTGTGCCAAAGGAATACATCTCAATAACTAGCTTTGTATGGCAGTTAATTGTAACAGTTGGAAAGAAAGTACATCTTTCCATGTATCTTGGGTAGCATTTTGAGGGGTGAGTACATTTCTGCACTGACAAGTGGGTACTGGAAGCAGCACCATTAGGTCTTAGTACAAAATGTAAATCTCTGGCTACACCCCTGGCTTCTGATATAAGGACTATACCAACCTTCTGTCTTAAACAATGATGTCCACAGCAAACAAGGATGATCTCCATCTTGGAAAGCTGAAAGGGCCACGCCTACATGAGTCAGCAATTTATAGTACTGGGTTGCTATGACAGTGATTACTGCAATTACTACACAGCAGGCTGCATGCAATTAGCAAATGGTGGCCACTAATTGGTGCAGAGGCCATCACATGCTCATGTGCAAATTCCTACAAAAGCAGGCTGCAATCTCTGCCAACAAACTCAATCACTGTATTGCAGAGACTGTCAGAGAGAGAGAGAGAGAGAGAGAGAGAGACAGAGAAAAGGAAAAAGAAAAATAAATATTACCAAATCATACAAAGGAAAGGTATGTGACACATATGTATTTACTGGCATATAGTAGATGTTATTGAAGAATAGTCTACATAATGTGAACCATTCATATGTGGCAGCAGCACTTCTTTATGCACAGATAATCTGCTTAACTACTGCTATGGACAATACTGTGTGTACCTGTGGGCAGTGGGCATACCTGTGAAATGTGTAGCTCAGCATTAAATGTCAAAGATCTGACCCATGTTATCTGTGTTCTCTACAGTAGTGTGGCCAATGGCTGTTGGGGGGGATTAGCGCTGACATTATATAAACATGGGTGTGACAGAACAACACATGCATGATAGACATATTAAAGTGTAGCTTAGCATTGGCAACTGCTGTAGCAGTCTAGTATGCTTATCTAGCATCTGTAGCCATATATACCCCCTAATGTTAGTGTGTGTTCATATGTGACACCTGTTTGTGTTGCAGCAAGGCCCAACAGTTCAGCTGTGAGGTCCAGGGACTTACAACAGTGTGGACCTTGTGTGTGTATGCCACACACATACGGAGAAATATATATGTGTCATATATATATATTCACATCTGTATATGTGCATAGAGCAGGGGACATATTGCAACTGTTTGTGAAAGATGGAGATATATATGTTGGTGAAGGCTAGTATGCACATATCTGTATGTAGGTTTTAGTGTGTGACAAACAAGATAGCATACAGTGCTGGTATATGACATGTGGTGGTTAAACACTGTGGGTGGTTTGTTCAGTTTGCAAAGTTTAAGCCAGTAAGGCCTGCTAAAGCTACCTGAGCTGTGAACACCTTCAATGCATTTATTCCAAGACTGTGCGATTTTATTGCATTACTGTACACCTTACATCCTTTGTATAATTGATATTCTCACTATGAAAGGTGAAATGTATATGTGCCTACATATATATGTATATGTAGACCAATGGATGTGTGTATATATATATATATATATATATATATATAGTTATATATATAGTTATATATACTCATACACACCTACATCTACTTGTTGCAATAGATTCTCTGTACTGTTGACTGACTGCGATGGTCAATATGTTTGTGAATACATCAAAGATATGTATTGGTGGGATAGCTTAGTGGGAAACTGTTTATGTCATGGTATTACGGGTCCTTGCTTTGATCCTAGCAAAAGTTGTGTATTCTGTTGCTAGGCAGAACAAGTGCTATTGCATGCAGTGTGATTAAGTCCCTTGGTTTTAACTAGGGTGTGGCATTGGAGGCTAAAACACTACATCTATGATTATTGATTGGTACCAATGTTGAATGCAAATCCTGTGTGTACTGCAGTACTACTTGAAGTTCTGAGCCTGTACAGAAAAGTATGGTGTATGTCCACATTGCTTGCATCCACTGTTTTGTATGGTCCCTATATTCTTCACAGATTACATTTCTCAAGATTAAGGTTGTGTAAGTACTGACACACAGCACTGTATAGTACACACTGAAAGCTTATCTGGGTTGTCATACCTTTGTGTCTTGTAATTATGTCTGATGTGTGTGTGGGTATGTCTGTAACATGCCTTTTGACATATGTGTGGTAAAACATATAACTGCGTATCTAGCAACATTCATAGTGCCCTACAGCAGTATGTGACCTATATTCCCAATTGTGCACATATATTGGCCACGGGTTTGCCATTAACAAGTTGTGAGGTATAATAGTAATACATTTACTGGACCTTACACTGATTGTGATGGACGATATATTTCTTTACATATCAGCTTGATGTATATCTGCTGTGGCTAGGTGGTGCATCATTTTGCATACAGTGTGCCAGGTACTCTTGTATAATCTTATATAGTGATTTTATTTTGTTACTGTGCAGAACATGGTTCATCAGATAGAGAGTGAGCAAGGCACTTTCAAGCAGTTGTGGGGTGAGCAGTGATAAGTGGCAGTTACAGTGTTTCACTCATGGTTAGCTTATAGGTTGCTATATATGGCAGTTCAGTGATATCTGTACTGTATAATGTTAAATGTGCCATATGACTTGCTCAGACATATTTTTGTATTTATGTCTTCCAGGGATCATGGCCCATCGCAGGGACCCCAGTTACAGTAGTGCTGAAGATGATATCATTACTAGCAGTATGATTCAGCACTATAAACGAAAAGAGAACCACTGGCCAAGACCCAGATTTCTGGAACTGAAGATTGCACCAACACAAAAACTAAATGACAATTTTACCTATGTTTCATCTTTAATGAACAGACTTCTTCAGAAACACTGAACTTCTGAAGAAGTCTGTTCATTAAAGATGAAACCTAGGCAAAATTGTCGTTTAGTTTTTGTGTTGGTGCAACCTTCAGTTCCAGAAATCTGGGTCTTGGTCAGTGGTTATCTTTTCGTTCATTGTTCAGTTGTTTGCGGACACAAATTCTTGATGATTCAGCACTACCGTCTCATGTTCTCACGAACCAGCCAGGACCAGGACCAGCAGGTGCATACTGCAATGTGGAAAGATGTTGTCCGCAGGGTAAATGAGGTAGGCCTGCATAACCAGACATATGAGCAGGTACGCCACCACTGCAGTGATCTTCTCAGACATGTCCTTCAGCATGCTGCTGATGTGCATAGACAACAGCTTGCAACAGGAGGTGGTGTTAATATCCATCCCCCCTCACCAGACTGGAGGAGCTACTCCTGACCCTGGTGGCACCTGCCCAACAACAACAGCAGCAGACATACACCATGATGGAGGTTGGAGCCACCCAGCAAGCACACATGGAGCATGCAGGTAACATCGCATATCTGTAGACTACTGTTATCTGTATTGATAGATTATGCATATGTGAGATGTGGTGTGTGTCATTCAAAGATGTGGAGCCTGTTGTTGTGCAATACTGATCATTTGGAACATAATCTGTAGCCCTGTGAATGTAAACTGTTGTTGTACTGTAAGATTGCAAACACACAGTACAAATGTCACAGTTGTGAGCACTGACAAACTCTCTCATCTCTATGTAGGTCCCTCTGGGGTGACATCAAGGCAGCGGACAGATGCTGGTGAGTGTGTTCTACATTTATTATTGTAAATAAAAAGTGCATGTCATAGTTAAGGTGTAACACATGTAACACACCTACCCATAATGCATGTTGTGCATGTTTGGTGTAAGAGCACGCACGTCTCACTAATGTGATTAGCTGCCTCAAACACATGCAATACCCAGACCATCTCAAACAAATGTGGCTAAACTGTAGTGACCATTGGAAAGGCACAGTTGATACTCAACATGCACATAACATACACATCTATGTTACACACAGAGCATTTCAACATGCTACACATAAAGGATTCCCAAACCCTCTGTAAAAACGCACACCAGTATCCAAAATCCCCTCCACACATTACACATAATATACCTGAGGGGTAGAGGCCTATCATGGGGCATTTAAACACTCTGCAACACACTACACATTCATGTCAGGGAATGCTCCTTATTGGCCTCCTTACAAACTCACGTAACAACTGGTTGTGAAATGGCGAATTTAGCCAAGGTAGTACAGTTCCAGCACAACATGATTAGTGCTGGTTTGGGAAACATTTGTAGCCTTGAGTGACCACATGATGCTTCATGATGATGGCCTATGGTACTATACCCCATCCAGTTATTGTAACCACAGTACTACACATAGCTGTCATTGCTATACACCTTAATGTTGCATGTGTGCACACATATGCACCTCTAAACAGTATGCATACCAATCACCATTTGCACAACTGACACATATATGGCCTGTGATGCTATTGAGTGGCTAGGACATATGGCACACATTGGGTATGTGTAGTGTTTAAATATGCAGTTGTGTTTTAGCATGCCATGTCATGGATGAGACTGGCATGTCCACAATATGATCTACACTCACCATAAGTACTGTACATTGGGTATGTGGCCGAATGGTATTCCATCAATTATCCATGCACCACTGATTATGTTGTGTGAATACTCATCATGTATGTGCTAAAAATGTGTCCACAATTATTTGCTAAAGACACAGAGGCTGTAATCAGCATTGGATACCTATCTGACACACAGATACACATCCATCAATGGAATGTTCACCTGTGAGTTATGGTGCACAGTACATTACAGGGTTATGAATACCTGCACAACAATGTTGTGTCCATGTATGCATTGTGTTCCAGGGGGAGGGCCCTCACCTAATAACAAAACACATGCATCAAAGCCATGTATACTGTTAGTAACAAGGACTGACTACACTTGCACTGCATGCTGTTGAGCAACACATGTCCTGCATGCTGACATGTGTGATATGACTGTTTTGCTTGTGATACTGTACCCCACCATTACCTGCTATCGTGTATGTTCCGTGGTTGCTGGTGTATGTGTCTGCTTTAGGGAGGAGTGTATTTTTGTGTGTGTGCATGTGCACATGTGCGCATGTGTGCATGTGTGCATGTGCGCATGTGTGCATGTGTCCATGTGGTCTGAAGTCATGTTCAGGTCTTAAAGTGTGTTTCCTGTTTTCCTCTCACAGGTGCCAAGATGGGGCTGGTTCAGTACAGCAGGGAACCTGATGTCACTGAGACAGACAGTGATGATGAGGATAGGTGTGTTGAGGCACAGGCAGGTTTGTCAGGGTCTGTTGTTGGGCTACCAATTGACAGTACACAAGTCTCCACCCCATCCATGCACACAGTCATACTGCCTGTACATCCATCATCACAATTGCCCTTAGCTGAGGGACAGTGTACAGTTGGCACTGGCCAGGACAGTGTGGTATCTATGGCACATGTATCAGGACACAGCAGCCATAGCCAGATGTCTGGAATGGTACCACATAGGCAGATGCCCAGGGGTTCTCATCAGAGCACTGCTGGTCATCATGCCCCTGACAGACGTGCCACACCTCTTTCTACCACATGCATGTTCCAGGCTGTCATGGAGGCACAGACACAAATGGAGCGGTACTGTTGTGATGCTGTTGTTGCTATCTTTCATTGGTTTGCATTACTAAGGTTAACACTGTCCCAGCTGCATAATCCTTTAGTAATGCACACTGTTCACCTACAGGGGTTGCATGGACCATGCTATCACAAACATAAGAAATTCTCACTTATAGAGTAAAAGTGCATTAGTCTCACGGACCCCTGCCATAAACTAAATATATAATAGAAGGTGTGAAGTTGTACCAAAAAAGAGTTACATACCAAGAAGGGATAACCTCTCTGGTCAGTATCATTGGGAAAATGCAATCTCTCAATAAACATACAAGGCAAGCTTCAAAATACAAAATGGCAAGGATTCCAAAGATAGCACTAAAGCTTTCATTAGTGTTGTTTATAATCTACAGGGGAAATCTCAGATCGGGTCACAGTTAATGTAAATGTCACAAAGTACACTTATCTGACTGACATTACCAATTTCTTGTCAGTTTGAATGCAGATTTCACCACCCCGTTGTTACACAAGGGCCACATTGCCAGACCTGAAGAATGTAAAACCTGATAATTCACAGCCACTGTAGTTAAAACATCTCTTTACCAAAGTCCAAACCACAGTGGCAGTGCTACTGGACAGTGTCCCTGGCTGTGTCATACACAAGCTGACATATGAAGTCACCACTCACCTAAACACTCTGTCCAGATGCAACCTCTATTCAGGTTACACACTTGTGGAATGACGCACAGTAATGATGTTCACAGTCCATAAGAGTTGAGCTACAATGTCTTCTTCTTTTCTCCTTCTTCTTCTCCTTTTGGATGCTCCCATTAGGGGTCGCCACAGTAGCTCATCTGTTTCCATTTCTTCCTGTCCTCTGTATCTTGCACTTTCACACCATCCACCTGCATGTCCTCTCTCACCACAACCATAAACCTCATCTTAGGCATTCCTCTTTTCCTGTTAACTGGTGGTTTCATCCTTAGCATCTATTTCACAATATACTCTGCATCCCCCCTCAGCACATGTACAAACCAACTTAATCCTGCCTATCTGGCTTGGTCTACTAACCTTCAAACCTGGACTGACCCTCTAATATACTTATTCCTAAACATGTCCACCCTCGTCACACCCAGTGCAAATGATAACATAAATTGATTAAGGGTAGAACTACAACAGATCCTGGAAACTCTCACTCTATAAGCCAGACAAATGTTATATGGAAGGCTATGGAGCACAGCATTATGGAACTCATTAACAGAGACATTATGAACCTGCAAACACTGCACCATACCCACTTAGGTTCTCTAAAGGCCAGATCATGGCTCCTACACCTAGTAGACTTTAAGTCAGTCAATAAGGCTAAAGGTGAGGGAGGGGACGTCCACACAAGCCAAGCTAAAGCTCACCAGCAATTCATACCCATCCCACATTCTGGTATTATACATAACCTCAACAGACTGACCATAAACGATTGTTAGATGATGGATTGACAACTGACACACAGATGTAGGACACACAGTAACATTTGCAGCCTCTTTGTACAATTCTATGCCAGTAACAAATGGTATTCACCTGCACTCAGTCCTGGGACCACTCCTGTTTGGCATATAGCTTTCTTAGGTACAAGCAAACACAGTAGGGATATGTCTGCCCACGTTTGATGAAAATGCATACTGTGGGCTATACTTTATTCTCCAGATGACACACACATCCTCCAAAAGGGTATCATAGAGACAGATACCTGGTGTCAAACTCATGCTGTAAAGCTATAAGCCAAAGAAAGCATAGTTATCCACTTTTAGAAAACAAAGTATCCCCAGAGTACCACATAGGTAGTAGCCCCCAAAATGTGGAACAAGTACTAATGTATACATAGAGCCATGTGTTTAGTCATCTCTCCTTTGATAATCACATTGCCAAAGGGTTTTGGAAATCCCTCTGTGGAGCACATAAGCAATAAAGGATTTGCATGCAGATCCACAGAGGTTGTTGCACACCTATAATGATTAGTCATCTTTGCCAGACTTTGCTTGCTTTGGAACAGGATTCAAATATATCTCAAGAATAAACCCTCACTCACACTCTTCAATAGAAACCGTAATGAGTTGATGTGAAACAGAAGACTGAGCCCAGGGATCACTGCAGTGGCTAAGCTTGTCACAAGCATACAGAAGTGACCTAAAGTCTGGAAAGCACCAGCACGCTCTGGCAAAGATAACAGGTGCATTCATGGAGAAAGCAGAGTACCCACCTATGAAATAATCGAGGGCACATGTATGTATATGGCTTTGCCCCACAGTTACCTTACATGTGTAATGCACATACAGTTGTCACTGTGATATGTCATACACTAGAAAAATCAAAATCCACTCCACATTGACCAACAGTGTCACACACCTGGAACATACATGCAGTCAGCAAGTGCAAGATTCAAGCTCCTTCATAATTACATTATGATAATGCAGCAGTATGCATTTGTACGATGTGCTATACACATTACTGGGATTTCACCTTTCCACAGGTATATTTGTAGAATGGTGACATCATCAGACTTGACAAATATGAGTATACCACTTTTAAGGGGTGTGAGTTGTCTCCAAAAAGGTTGCTTCTCCCCAGGGAGACACACACACTAACACAGTTGGCAAGTGCAAGATTCAAACCTGTACTTAACTACATTATGATACTACAGCAGTACACATTTACATGATGTGCTATACACATTATTGAGAGTTCCCCTTTCCACAGGTATATTAGTAGGATGGTGACATCATCAGACTTGACAAAGATGAGTATACCACTTTTAAGGGGTGTGAGTAGTCTCCAAAAAGGTTGCTCCTCCCCAGAAAGACACACACACAGTTGGCAAGTGCAGGATTCAAACCTCTACCTAACTACAATATGATACTATAGCAGTGCGCATTTACATGACACGGTATACACATTACTGAGATGTCTCTTTTCCACAGGTATATTTGTAGGATGGTGACATCATCAGACTTGACAAAGATCAGTAGACTACTTTTAAGGGGTGTGAGTAGTCTCCATAAAGGTTGCTTTTCCCCAGGGGGGGGCACAAACATTCAGCAGTGTAGGATTCAAACCTCTACTTAATTACATTTTGATATTACAGCAGTACGCATTTACACGATGCATTATACACATTACCAGGATTTCTTCTTTCCACAGGTATATTTGTAGGATGGTGACATCATCAGACATGACAAAGATGAGTATACCACTTTTAAGGGGTGTGAGTAGTCTCCAAAAAGGTTGTTGCTCTCCAGGGTGACACACGCGCAGTTGGCAAGTGCAAGATTTGATCCCCTATCTAACTACATTAGGATACTACAGCAGTACACATTTACACAACACACTATACACATTACCGGGATTTCTTTTTTCCACAGGTATATTTGTAGGATGGTGACATCATCAGACTTGACCAAGATGAGTATACCACTTTTAAGGGGTGTGAGTAGTCTCCAAAAAGGTTGCTCTCTCCCCAGGGAGAGACAGACATGCACACACACACACACACACACACACACACACACACACACACACACACACACACACACACACACACACACACACACACACAGTTGGCGGATACTACAGCAGTGCACATTTACACAACACGCTATACACATTACTGGGATTTCTTTTTTCCACAGGTATATTTGTAGGATGGTGACATCATCAGACTTGACAAAGATGAGTATACCACTTTTAAGGGGTGTGAATTGTCTCCAAAAAGGTTGGTCTCTCCCCATGGAGAGACAGACACGCACACACACACACACACACACACACACACACACACACACACACACACACACACACACAGTTGGCAGGTGCAGGGTTCTTAATCCAAACTAAGTGCGTCTTTACACTTCAGCAAGCAATATGGAGTTACAGGGTGCAATACAGACATTACTTACTGACAATTTGCCCAAAGTTTTTTTTTTCACATTTACTAACCTCGGCAGGCTTATCATACTAATTGTATTGTGAGTGTATTGTATGCATAGGCCATGACCATATCATATATGGGTTGATGCACCACATGCTGGCACACACAGGGTCAAACTGTTGGCTAAGCTCTGTCAACCCTATACTGGACAATACAGTCAGGAGGAGTAGGGTCATACAACCACGACACCAACTGTCTCACATAGACCTACAATATAAGCACCAGCAAAACACACATATAAATACACATTACCCTACTCGGAGAATACAAATATTAATCTGAAAAAGAGAGAGTGTCCTCCTAAGCAGACAAGCAAGCAACATGCACCTCCAAGCACAGGCCAGAAAACACATAATACACCAAAGCAGTGTGCAAAACAACATACCCAACACACTAGTAATAGGTGACTTCATAGTCAAGCACACAGATGTTCCACTCTCTCGGCTGGACAAGGGGAAGGTTACTGTCAGTCGTCTGTCAGGTGCTATGATCCGCCACATAACACAAGCACTTACATCACTCCAGAACAGGTACATATATGACGTGTTCTTTGTACATCAGTGTGAATGATCTGAGACATACCTCCCAGGACAACATGACAAGAGATATATATTAGCTCTATGATCATGTAGCCCAGGCTGGTATGACCCTGACCTTGAGGAGCATCTTACCTTCACCTACATGATACTGCAATATAACAGAAAGACGATAAACTTCAACAATTGGCTGAGCTTCTGGTGTCATTCAAAGGGGATCTAGTCTCTGTCTGCCTGTGATGACATGATAGACAAGCCTCGCTGCTTCATTACAGATGGTTTGCACCTGTCACCCCTACGCTTCTGAATACTGGCCAAGGCTCTTGCTGTCCCCATATTGCCTTTTTTAAGCAAGGCTCAAAGGTTTATAGGTTCATAGGTAGGTACTAGGCTATTGGCCCTGGGGCCTATACAAGCCCAGCCAAAAAGGTACCCTGGCTTTTGCCACCCAAGAAATTTATTTTCCTGTGCCACTGTCGAGCAGAGACACAGAAGTGTTCCCTGGGGTGAATTTCCTATTTCTCATCCAATCATCAAGATTTTTCTTGAAGAGTGCTAATGAGGAGCTTTGTTTGATATAGATAGGTAGTTTATTCCAGAGTATGGGAAGTCTCTGGGACAGGAGTCTATCCCTCCAGCATGTTCTGTTTATTGTGGTGACAAAGTTTAGGTCCCTAGAGCATGTAGGTTCATAGGTAGGTACTAGGCTATCTGCCCAATGGCATTTATAAGCCTAGCCAGAATGTGTTGGCTTTCACCTCCCTTTTAAATTAGTTTCCTGGGCCTCTGTCTAGCAGGGCCACTGAAGTGATCCCAGGGGTAAATTTATGATTTCCCATCCACTCGTCAAGATTCCTCTTGAAGAGAGTCAGCGAGGGGCTCTGCCGAACATAAACAGGGATTCTATTCCAGAGTGAGGGAAATCTCTGGGACAGGAATCTATCCCTCCAGCATGTCCTGTTTATTGATGTGCTGAGGTTTAATTCACTGGAGTGTGTGGATCTAAGATATTTGGTTTTCTTGAGGTGGAGCATGCCCATTAGTTCCGGGTTGGACATGGCCTTATATGTCAGCCATAGATCATCTCTGAGTAGGCAGTAAGCAACTGAGTAGAGCTGGAGTTTCTTTAGTTGAGCTGCATAGGGCATCTCTTTGAGGCCCATGATCCTCTTGGTGAGGTACTTCTGTGGTCTTTCCAGCTGTTGCATGTGCCGATTAAGGTACATACCAAATGGGGCATTGTACTCTATTATGGGCCTAATGAGTGATGAGTAGAGGGGCACAATGACCTCTCTTGATCTAGAGGTGAACCCTTTCATGATTAGGTGGGCTACATAGAAGGAATTTCTAACCACTTTGGCAATGTGATTATCAAAGAAGAGGTTACTGTCTACCTGAGTCCCCAGGTCACTAATTACATTTTCTGTACCTAGTGGATTACCACCTATATGGTAATTTGTGGGCACTTTGTTTTTTCCAAAGGGGATGACTATGCATTTTTTGGCATTCAGCTTGAGGCCATGGTTTTGACACCAGGTATTGGTCTCTGTAAGACCCTTCTGGAGGATGTCTGTGTCATCTGGAGAGTCGATTATGGCCCCCAGTTTGCAGTCATCTGTGAACTTGGTCAGCCATAGTCCTCTGGTGCTTGCCTGTACCTCAGAGAAGTATATACCGAACAGGAGGGGTCGCAAGACCAAGCCCTGTGGGATGCCACTTGTGACTGATTTAGAGTCAGACATGGCACCCACAACTCTGACCATGTGTGTTCTATCCATGAGCCAGTTGGCCACCCATCTCATGACATAGGGGTTAATGTTCAAGCTGGTAAGCTTGTCTATGATGCCAGAGTGAGGAATGGTGTCGAAGGCCTTAGTGAGGTCCAGGTAGGCTGTATGGACTACCTTCATTTCATCTATGGCCTTGGTAACTGTTTTAAAGAAATCAACTAGGTTTAAGAGGCAGGATCTGCCTTTAACAAAGCCAAATTGGGTAGGGTCCAGTGTCTGGAGGTTCCCAGTGTCTCTGTTTATGAGTTCCATGATAATTTACTCCATAGCTTTGCAGACCAGGCTGGTCAGGCTTATAGGGTGATAGCTCCCAGGTTCTGTTGTGGCACCATCTTTGTGGAGTGGGATGACTGTTGCTGTATGCCATTCTTTGGGTACATAGCCTGTGGTAAGGCTCAGTCTGAACAGTGAATTTAAGTGAGGGTTTAGTTCCTTTTGGAGCTCATGTAAGATGCAGCCTGGGACACCATTCAGTCCCACTGATGCTGTGTTCTTAGCTTTGGAGAGGGCTGTTTTTACCTGCATGTCCATGATGTCTGGGGCTCTGCATAATCCTGGGGTAGACAAGGCCCTTTTGGGGTTGGGGGGGGGTGAAGTTTGCACTGAACTTGTCCGCCAGGATGTTGGCAATGTCAGTTCAGTGTATTTTTTGCCATTTTGCAGTAGCTCAGAGCATATCTGAGAGTTGCCACCTAAATTTTTGATATAGCTAAAGAAGGCTTTGTGGTTATCTTTAGATTACTTGGCAATTTTTCTTTAGAAACTGGCCTTGGATGATTTTATGAGCGATCGTAGTTTCTTTCTAATAATGATCAGTGATGCCTTTCCTTTTTGGAATTTTGCTCTATCATGTAGTAGTTTCCTCCTTCTGTTGTATAGCTTATTTATGGCCGGGACCACCAGACTGGTTTCCTCTTTTTGGAGGAGTAAGTCTTGGTTTTACTTGGGATGGCTCGATCCATCAATCCCTGTAGATGCTCATAGAAGGCACTTGTAAAGGATTCTGCGGATTGGATAGCATTATCCGGTAGCAAGGGGGCTTTGAAACTTTCCACTTTGGTCTTGAGAAGTGTGAAGTTTGCTTTTGAAAGTTTTTCACAGTAGTTTCCTTGACTGGGGGTGGGGTCGTGATGTGGATGTCCAGTATGATTACTTTATGATCTGATCTTACCAGTGAGGGGTTTACCTCTGGTGTGGAACACTGATCCACCATGTTGGTGATGATCAGGTCCAGTATGTTGTCACCTCTAGTGGGCATGGTGACAAGCTGTTCCAGGGAGTTTGAGTTTATAAACTCTAGAAAGCATTGGGCAAAGGAGTTTGTACTTGAGTAATTCTCCCAGTCAATGTTTGGGTAGTTGAAATCTCCTAATATCATGGTGTTTGGTAGGACCTTTATATTTTCCAGTGTTCTCAGGAATGCTGAATGAAGGTCCTGAGACAAGTTAGGTGATCTGTAGCAGGCTACGATCTGATAAGCAGCTTTGCCCACTGTTAGTTGCACTTGGATGATCTCTGAGGCCTCGTGCTGTGCCACTAACCTGGAGGTGTGGGTATCCTTTATGAAAATGGATACACCCCCTCCTTTTGTATTTTGGTCCGGGTTTTGGGGCCGAAGCTTGGAGGGATTGGGATTTCTTTAAGTGAAGCATATCCAACAGCTCTGTGTTTGACATAGCTTTGTATGTTAGGCAGAGATCACATCTGAGTACGCGATATGTGACAGAGTAAAGCTGGAGTGTTTTGAGACAATCTGTGTATGGCATGTATTTGAGGCCGGTAATCCTCTTTGTGAGGTATTTTTGCGGGCTTTCCAGTTGTTGTAGATGTCTTGTGAGGTACATACCAAAAAGGGCATTGTACTCTATAATGGATCTAATGAGTGATGAGTAGAGGGGAACAATGACCTCTTTTTTTTTTTGCATGAGAAACCTTTTTTGATGAGGTGTGCCATGTAGAAGGATTTTCTGACTACTGTGGTGATGTGATTATCAAAGGAGAGACTACTGTCCACCTGTGTCCCAAGGTCTCTTATCACACTTTCAGTTTTAAGTATACTACCGCCTATGTTGTGGTTCATGGGTACAGAGTTTTTACCAAAGGGGATGACAATGCACTTTTTGGCATTGAGCTTGAGGCCATGGCTTTGACACCAGGCATCTGTCTCAGTGAGGCCCTTTTGTAGGATGTCCACATGATTAGTAGTTTTGATTATGGCTCCTAGTTTGCAATCATCTGGGACCTTCATTAGCCAAAGACCTTCTGTGTTAGCCTGTACTTCAGGGAAGTAGATACCTTACAGGACAGGACACAGGACTGAACCATGTGGTACTCCACTTGTCACTGGTCTGAAGTCAGATTTGGAGTCTGCTACTTTCACAGTGTGGGTTCTGTCAGTGAGCCAGTTGGTAACCCATCTTGTGACATAGGGATTTATACCTAGTTTAGTGAGTTTATCTATAATTCAAGAGAGGGGGATGGTGTTGAAAGCCTTGGCAAGATCTAGATAGGCTGTGTGAACCACCTTACCCTTGTCTATGGCTTTGGTGACTGCTTCAAAGAAGTCTATAAGGTTTAGGGGACATGATCTGCTTTTTACAAACCCAAACTGGTTGTGGTCCAGAGTTTGGAGATGACCAATGTCTTTGTTTATAAGTTCTATGATGATACATTCCATGGCTTTGCAGAACAGGCTCGTCAGGCTAATGTGGCACTAGTTCCCAGGGTCCGTGGTGGCTCCCCTCTTGTGTAGTGGGAAAACCATTGCTGTGCGCCATTCAGCAGGCAAAAAGCCTGAGGTGAGGCTATGACTGAAAATTGTACTTAAGTGTGGTGCCAGTTTGTTCTATAGTTCATGTAGAACGCAGCCTGGGATGCTGTCTGGTCCCATGGATGCTGTGTTCCTGGCTTTGGAGAGTGTTTTTTACCTCTGCAGCCGTGATGACAGCAACTTTGCATTCTTCCGGTATAGAGATGGGCTCTTTCATGGGTGAGAGGGGGGTAAAGATAGCACTGATCCTATCTGTCAGGATGTTGGCAATATCAGTTGGGTTTGTATATTTAGTGACATTGTGCTGTAACTCAGAGCAGATCTGAGTATTGCCATTGAGATTCTTGACACAGCTATAGAATGCTTTGTGGTTGTCTTTAGAATCAGTGGCAATTTTGTTTTTGTAACTAGCTTTGGATGATTTTATCAGGGATCACAGCTTCTTACTGAGGCTGACCAGGGAGCTCCTGCACTCATGGGATTTTACCCTCTTTTGCAACAGTTTCTTCCTTCTGTTGAAAGTTTGTTTATGGCAGAGGACCACCAGATTGGCTTCCTTTTCTTGGAGGATAGCATCTTGGTTCTGTTTGGGATAGCATGATCCATGCACTCATGTAAGTGCTTATAAAGTGCAATTGTGTAGGATTCAGTAGTCATAACTGTATTGTCCATCTGCATGGGTGTCCTGAAGTTCACCACTTCTGTCTTAAGAAGCATGAATTTGGCTTTGGAGAAATTTTTTAACATGGTTTCCGTAATGGAGGGTGGGGGCAGAATGTGGATATGTAGGGTAATTAGCTTATGGTCAGATCGGACCAATGAGACATTGACTTCAGGTGTGTAACACCGGTTACTCAGGACAAACCAAACCCCATAACCAACATAAATAACCACAAAGTGAGCTAAATGCTGCTCATTGCCAGAAGTCTCAGCCTCCAGATGCACACACTCGAGGCACATTTCAGTATGGAGAATATTGATATCTGTGCAGTAACAGAAACCTAGTTCAAGGCTCCAGACAGCACACCAGCACTACCAGGTGACTACTCATTCCATACCTTCCAGCATAAGAACCTGGATCATAGCACATAGGGTGGGGATGTATCCATATTCATCCAGGATACCTAAACCTCCCTCTAGATCCTCTCTGCAGAATATGTACCCATAGAATGTTGCACAGCAATGTTCTTCCCACTCCACAGGGTTGGGGCCACAAAAGACTCTTGGCATTCACGCTCTATGAGCCTGACAAGTCCGATCTGCAAGGCAATGGAGCCAATCATAATGGAAGTCAACAATAAAGACATTGGGAGCCTTCACACAGTTGAGCACACCCAGTTTGGCTTCGTCAAATGCAGATCATGCCTCCTGAACTGGGTGGATTTCTTTGAGACAGTTACCCAGACTACAGATGATTGAAATGAGCTCCACACAGCCTACCTATACCTCGCTAAGGCCTTTGACACCATTCCCCAGTCAGGTATCATAGATGAACTCACCAACCTGGGCATGAATCCATACATCACAATTTGGATTGCAAACTGGCTCACAGATAGATCACACAAATTAAGAGTTGCTGGCTACATGTCAGACTCTACACCGGTAACAACTGGTGTCCCCCAGGGTTCAGTCCTGGGGTCCCTCCTGTTTGGTATAGACTTCTCAAATGTACATGCCTACACAGGAGGGTTGTGGTTGACTAAGTTTGCTGGGAACTGTAAAATGTTTGCCATAATAGATTCCCCGGATTACACAAATATTCTCCAAAAGGGACTCTATGAGACAGATATGTTGTGTCAGAATCATGGCCTCAAGCCCAATGTGGAGGAATGCATAGTAATCCCCTTTGGTGAAAACAAAGTACCCACAAACTACCACATAGGTGTTACCCCCTAAAAACTGACAAGGTTCATATGTTCATAGGTTCATAGGTTGATACTAGGCTATCTGCCCTAGGGCATTTATAAGCCTAGCCAGAGTGTGTTTGGCTTTCGCCACCCTTTTAGATTAGTTGCCTGTACCTCTGTATTGTAGGTCACAGAAGATAGCCCTTTTAAGGTTAGTTTACTGTGCCTCTGTCTAGTAGGGACGCAGAATAGATCCCAGGAGTAAACCTACGATCTCCCATCCACTCGTCAAGATTTCTCTTGAAGAGGGTCATTGAGGGGCTCTGCCTAACATGGATTGGGATTTTGTTCCAGAGTGAGGGGAGCCTCTGGGATATGAATCTGTCCCGCCAGCATGTCCTATTTATTTCTGTGCTGATGATTAAGTCCCTGGAGTGTGTAGCTCTAAGGGATTTGGATTTCCTGAGGTGGAGCATGTCCATTAATTCTGGGTTGGACATGGTTTTATACGTCAGGCACAGATTGCCTCTGAGTAGGCAGTAAGTAACTGAGTAGAGCTGGAGTTTCTTTAGCTTAACTGCGTAGGGCATCTTTTTGAGTCCCTTGCTCCTTTTGGTGAGGTACTTTTGAGGATTTCCAGTTGCTGCAGGTGTTGGGTAAGGTACCTCCCAAATGGGGCATTGTATTCAATTATGGGCCTGATGAGTGATGAGTAGAGTGGCACAATGACCTCTCTTGATCTAGATGTGAACCCTTTCATGATAAGGTTGGCTATATAGAAGGTCTTTCTAACCACTTTGGCAACGTGATTGTCAAAGGAGAGATTGCTATCTACTTGGGTCCCCAAATACCTAATTACTTCTTCCGTACTTAATGGATTACCACCTATGTGGTAATTTGTGGGCACTTTGTTTTTTCAAAAGGGGATGACTATGCACTTTCTGGCATTTAGCTTTAGGCCATGGCTCTGGCACCAGTTATCCATCTCTGTGAGACCCTTTTGGAGGATGCTTGTGTCAGTCAGCAAGTTGATTATGGCACCCAGTTTGCAGTCATTTGTGACCTTGGTCAGCCATAGTCTTCCTGTGTTAGCCTGTACCTCAGAGAAATACATACCAAGCAAGAGAGGTCCCAGGACTGAGCCTTGTGGGACGCCACTTGTAACTGGTTTAGAGTCTGACATGGCACCTGCAATTCTGACCATGTGGTTTCTATCCCTGACCCAGTTTGCAACCCATCTTGTGACATAGGGGTTGATATTTAAGCTGGTGAGCTTATTTATGGTAATAAGGGATCTGGGGACACAAGTAGATAGTCATCTTTCCTTTGATAACCATGTTGCCAAAGTGATTAGGAAATCCTATGTGGTCCATCTAATCAACAAAGGGTTTGCATCAGGATCAAAAGAGGTAGTGGTAGCCATCTACTCTTAAGTCATCAGACCCATCATTGAGTACAATGCACCATTTTGGATGTACTTGACTAAGCATATCCAGCAGTTGTAGAGACCACAGAGGTACCTCACCAAGAGGATTACTGGCCTCAAACAGTTGTGTTATGCAACATAACTGGTAAAACTAAATCTGTTCTCCATTGTGTGCTGCTTACTCAGAGGCACACTCTGCCTAACATACAGAGCCATGTCCAACACATAACTGTTGAACATGCTCCATCTATGGAAAACAAAATTGAGTCACACTACACACTCCAGGGATATGAACCTCATCACAACAATGAATACAACATGTTGGTGGGATAGAGTACCATTCCAGACACTTGCCTTACTGTGGAACAGAGTCCCAATATACATCAGACAGAGCCCCTCGCTGACACTCTTCAATAGGAACCTTGATGAGTGGATGGGAAACAGACAATTCACACCAGCCATCACATCAGCAGCCCCACTAGAAAGGGACTTAGGGTACTAACTATTAAAACTAGGGCTTAGGAGACTACCCAATGGGGTGGTGAAAGCTGCAAAACTTGCCTAGGCTAATATATGCCTTCGTGACGATAGTCTACTACATACCTATGAACCTATGTGACAGGTACATGCCTACAGATAGTAGATGTGTACTTCATTGTACAGTCATGTTGTACAGCAGGCACATGGACCACATAAACTGTAATGCTTACAGATACTGGTGGCTGTTATGTACAGTGGGTGAGATGTGCACCTCATGTCTTTTGTGCCATTGGGATGTGTGTTGGGTGGGACAGTCTTGGAAGGCTCCCTGTCATGGTCACCCTCTTACACACATCTCTGCCCATCCATCTTTCGCTTATTATTCTGTGTTCCCCCTACATATATATAGGTACATAGGTAGGTAATAGGCTATCTGCCTGAAGGCATATATTAGAATGGCCAGAGTGTGCAGCTATCACCACACATGGTGTTAGTTCCCTAGGCCACTATGTAGTAGAGCTGATGAAGTGACCCATGGTGTGACAGTTCAGTTTCACATACACTCATGAAGGCTCCTCTGGAAGAGTGTCAGTGAGGGACTCAGCTTAATGTAGGTTGGGAGCCTGTTCCAAAGCAAGGAAAGTCTGTGAGTTAGTAATGTATCCTTCCAACATGTTCTGTTTATTGTTGTGATGATGATATCCCTAGAGCATGTGGCACAGTGAGCTTGGATTTACTTCAGATAGCGCATGTACATCAGTTGTGCACTGGACATGGACCTGTCTGTTGGGCAGAGATTGCCTGAGTAGACAGTATGCAACAGAGTACAGATTGAGTTCAATTCAGTCTTGTTGCATGGGGCAACTGTTTGAGGCCAGTAATCCTCTTGTTGAGCTACTTCAGTGGTCTTTCCAGCTGCTGAAGGTGCCTAGTCAGATTCATCGCAAGTGTGCCGTGATACTCTCTGATGGGTCTGATGACTGATGAGAAGAGGGAACCTCCTTTGACATACATGCAAAGACCTTGGCAATTTGTGGGAACACATAGCATGATTTTCTAACCACTTTGTGAATGTGTTTCTGGAAGTAGAGATGACTATCCACATGTGTCCTTAGATCCCTTATTATTACCTCCATATTTAGGGTGTTAGCACCTATGTGGTATTTGTATTACTGTAGCTCGAGGCCATAATTGTGACACCACATCTATCTGACTGAGACATTTTTTAAGGATGTCTCTGTTGTCCCAAACATTGATTATGACAACCTTTTTGCAGTCATCCACAAACTTTGCTAACCATAGCCTTCATGTGTTTGACTGTATTTCTGAAAAATATACACCAGACAGGAGGGGTCCCAGGACTGAGCCATGGGGGACAGCAGTTGTTACCAGCTTACAGTCCAACAGGGAGACCACAATTCTTACCTTGTGTGATCTATTTGGCCCCAGTTGGCAATCCATCAGATGACATACGTGTTTGTTCACAGGTTGTTGATTTTGTGGATACAACATGTGTGTGGGATTTTGGAAAAGAGCTTTTCAAGGTCTATGCAGGCTGTGTATAGCTCATTTCATTGATGTATGTCCTGGGTAACTGCCTTGAAAACTGTCTAGCAGGTTTAGGAACCATGATTTGCCCCTGACCAAATGAAAATGGGTAGGGTTGGGTGTTTGTAGGCTCCCAATAGCTCTGTTTATGAGTTCCATAATGATGGACTCCATGGCCTTGCAGATCAGGCTTATTAGGCTTATAAGACAATAGTTCCCATGGTCTGTTGTGCACCAGCACTTGTGGAATGTGCCAAATGTTGCTGTAACCCATTCAACAGTTTCATATCCTGTACAGAGGGTTAGTCTTAACAGACTGTTCAGGTGGAGGGTCTGTTTGTTTTGGAGTTCACATATGACACAGCCAGGGAAACCATGTCATCCCATAGACACAGTGGTATTAGGTTTGGATATAGCTGTTTAGCCATTGTATATGTGATTTCTGGGTTTTCACAATCTCCAGGTATGGTAATGGGCCCTTTTGTCAGTGAGAGGGGGGTAAATATGTATGAACCTGTCTGACAAGATGTTGGCAATGTCAGTCATGTACATGTATTCATTTACACTTTGCACTAACTCAGAACATATATGAGTTTACATTGATATTTATGACATAGCGAAAGAAAGCTTCATGGTTCTCTATGGACTCTTTGGCAATATTTTTGCCAGAACATGGCTTGGATAATGTTAGGAGTGCTCATTGTTTCTTGATTATACTGATCGGAGATTTATTGATCTTCTTTGGATTCTCACTTTCTTTGAACAACTTAAGTACTTGTAGTACATAGTTTGATTATGACAGGGGTCCAATATATTATATGGGTCTGTTTTCATATCACTGTGTGCACAAGGCACGATTGATGAATAGTGACAAGTGTCTGGAGTAAGAACTGCAACTGCCAGATATGTGTGGCCCACTGCTGTGCTCAGACATGCCCTAAGTGTGTGAGCTTGCCCAGTATGACCTTTCAGTATGTTGCTGACTGAAATTTGCTAAATTTGTTTAAGTGTGTGAGCATGCCCACTATGGGCATATATACTATATGTGTGTGAAAAATCAAGTTGGTTTTTACTTCAGGGCTCACCTTTGTGTTGCACATCAACAGGAAGCACGCTGTGCCTGCAGGGCTTCAATGAGTCAGTTTGCATAGACTTATCAACATTTCTACATATGGGGGGCAGCTATTATTTGTACATTTCTACCCGGGGGGAACACCTGATTGTTGCTGTGGGTGTACATAGGATGAGGGGTACACCTGACACTTATACACATCTGCTAGGCCTGCACTGCTATGTCAGGTACTCAATTTCAGTCTGTACTGTTGCCTATCGTACTGGCTTGAGGCATACCAATGTACTACATATGTTAGCTTCCAATTACACGCATATTAGTTTGTGACTTCATAGCCTACCCAACCCACATCACACTGCCTGGCCTGCTGTTATCTGTCTGCATAGGCCTGGGTGGAGGTTACTCATATGCCTTTTCAGAGGGCATGATACAGCATTTGTTGCATTTGCGTTTGTCTACAATTGTCCTGCTGGCTGTGACTGTTAGGTATGTGACCCCCCCAACTGGTATGCGTCAATGACTTAAGTTGTGTCTGTGCCAGTGAAATGCTGTCATGGCTTAGTGGTTCAGTACTGTAACTATAGTGCACAGTATCCTGAGTCCGAGCCCTGTCACTGCTTTTTATTTTCCTGCTGGGCAGACCTGACCGGTTAAGGAACAGTAAAGCAGATGTGAGCATGTTTACCCGACTTTGCTCGAATTTGCCCAATGTTACCCAACTTTGCCTGACGTTGCGCTGGTTAGCGCAGTGCACAGCTATGCCCAATTGTATTTAAATATGCTCAATACTGGTAAAATGTGCTTATCAGTGCTATATATTGCTTAAAATAGGGCACTCATGCCTCAGGCGGTGCTGCAGGGCTGCCTATGTTGGATGCACATAGTACACTCCCTATACATGTTTGAAAACAGGTAGTGTCAAGTTAGGCATCCCTTTTACTGTATGTGAGAGTCAGAGAGAGGTGTCATTTCCAGGGTTTCTACTGAGTCAATGTATGTGCTATGCGTTGCCTCTTTGCCAAGGCCAGGGCAATCTGGGCACACCTCCTTCTGCCTACTGGGATAGGCTCATGTTGTTCCTCCTCCGAGTCACACTGTGCCTGTGCAGGCCATGGCAATGGCGGGGGGCTGTTTGTCTCTGCCCGATGCTGTTCCTGCTGCAGCTATTTCCACATGATCATATTGTGTAGCATGGCACATACCATAACAATTTGGGTACATGTAGTTGGTGAGTACTGTAAGGCTCCACCAGATGTGTCCGGGCACCGGAACCATGGCTTAAGCATCCCAAACACATGCTCAATTATGTTTCTTGTCTGTGCGTGTGCCTCATTATGGAGTTCTTGTTCAGGTGTGTGTGCATTTCTGATGGGTGTCATCAGCCATGGCTCTAGTGCATATCCAGCATCCCCCACTAGGTAAACATCATGGATGTCCCCACTGGAAAATCTCTGGTACAGCTGCATCAGATGCCAGATGTGGGAATCGTGATAGCTTCCAGGGCAGCCAGCACACACATTCATTATTATGCCCTGGGCATCGCACACGACCTGGTAGTTGATGGAGGGGAAGCCCTTGCGCTTGATGTAGGCTCTACCCCACTCACCGGGTGGTGCTTTGATGCATATGTGCGTGCAGTCTATTGTACCCACTACCTCAGGGTATTCTGCTATTTGGTGGAAAATATGCATATTGCTGGCCAATGCCTCATGGGAATTGGGGAAATATATGTGGTCACCGACATGTGCTGACATGGCATCCAGGAACTGGTGGAGTGCCCTGGATGCTGATGCCTGTGAAATCCCCATCATATTACCAGTTAGTCTTTGGAAGGTACCTGTAGCTAATATTCTTATGCCAACACATACCTTGGTATCCACTGTAATGGGTTCCCCTCTGTTGGTTCTGTGTGTGAGGAGTGGCCAGCACAGCTCAACAATTTGCTTCAGGAGGTCTCTGTCCACCCTATAGTGCTCCACTATCTCCAGCTCATGTAGCCCCTGGTAGGTTACCCTGGGTCTGTACACTCTTCTCCATCTCCTCACTGTGGATTGCTCACGAGCATTCACAACATCACCACCCTCAGCACCTTGCACATGTTGGTTTATGATAGCAAGAACAGCCCCTAACATTTTGTCTAACTTAAGCTTTCCCACTTTGCATACTGCAGTGTTGCAGAGTTCTTGGGAAAGAAAAAACAGGGGGAATGCTGTTTGCAGAGTTTAAAGTGTTGGGCTGGGCTGGGATAGTCCGCTGCCTGTGTAATTGGCTGATTCTGATATATTTCACCTGGCAGCTCTGCTAGTTCTCCTTGGTTAACTTCCTACTACTTCTTTTCCTTCCTTTTCCCTTTCTGTTTCCGCCCGGGGCCGCACCGCGCAAACACACACACATGCGCGCACACGACCACACATGAGCGCACACGCTGTGTACATGTTTGCAAGAAATTTCTGATCTTTTAACAGTGTGCACCTTTGGTTTCAGGTTTTCAAATAGGACAACTGTAGGCACGCCTCTTGCAATCCTGAGCAATTCAGGGCAAACACAAGCCACTGTGCTCCAATTAGCTTACAGCCTTTCTGACATACCCCCCTCATAATGTCACCTATATTATACTCTACTACTCACCTACTCCTACTCTTACACTCTTGGGACATGGCTCACATCCTGGGGAAAATTGGGATTCACTATCCTTATCCTCATTTGCATAGGATTGCCTACTATTGCATGGTTACATCTCTCACACTGAGCTTCTCCCCTTTAGCAACCACTACTCAGTGGCCATGTTGTCTTCAGACTGCCATTCACCTGCATGGCAGAATATGCTTTTTAGTGAAAATGCCTATTTTTGACTATTTTTAAATTATTTTCTTGTTTTTTAAAGCACCACACGGTGCTGTGCTATGCTTAAACATCAGCGATCGGGGAAAAACAGTTAGATTTTAATAATTTTAAACATTTATAAATGCCAATGGCCTTATATTTGGCCATTGGCATGCTTCCTCAACTGTATGCATCCTTTATTTGGAGCTGTTATAGCTCCATTTAGCTATTTGCAGAACGGTACTCCGTTACCAACGGAGTACATTTTTGCAGATAGCACTAATCTTCCACGGACAGGTTAGTGTTTCCTGGATTGCAAATTTACCTCATTTGCATAACTTTCAGCAGCAAATGAGGTAGTTTGCATACCATGACACTGTCCATGCAAGAGTAGCTTTAGCAGCTCTCGTGCACGCCTCTGCCGGCTGTTCTTGGATCACACGGTAGACATATTGCCTGTTTGACATCTTACACTACTCTACAACTCCGTGCAAGCTTCCATAAATCCAGCCCATTGTCTTATTGATGGTCAGAAAATATTTAATACACTTGAGGATGCCTTGAAATTTGTTAATGCAAATAATCTTTTGGATAAACTGAAGAAATGGACTGGTCTTTGTCTAAATCACAAAGAAATGCAACAAGCAATGGATGGATAACTAATGGAAACATTAACAAAAGGTTTAAAGAAAAATAAACTCTTGCTGTTTTACTTATATATAGTGTTGTGCCTTAAATCTTTATCCCAACAAACTCTAATAAGTTCTTCAATAATAAGGTAACACTTTCATTATTTTAATATGCCAACAAAGTTAAAAAAAGAGGAAGAAGTATAGTAATGTTTTGCCTCTGTGAATGAGTAATGAGGTGTAGCATTACATTTTTGATAGCTATGTGTAAATAAGCTTAACCCATTAATAATTAAATAAGAACTACATCATAATAATCTTCTTTTAAGGAATAGTAATATTTCACTAAACATATGTGTGCTGAATATGTAGGGGGCTTTGAATAAGAATCTATTAGTATAAAGTATAAAGTTTCATTACACAATGTAGTAATGTCAATGACTTTAGATGTTTCAATTATTTAATATGCTGATTTATTTGCTTTCTATATTCTTGCCCCTTTTCATGACAACAAACTAAAAAAAAAAAAAAAGGAATGAGATCTATTATCATTCCAGCATATTTGAATATTTACACTGTTTCAGGATGTATGGCACACTACTTCGATGTTGGACATTTGATTACTTGACTGGTTATAGCCATTTTTCATGTGCATTTATTTTTTCAGTTAGTTGCTATCTAAGACAATTGCAAGCTTGTTTCAGTTATGATTTTTGTATTAGCATAGCCTTCCAACTTGAACTTTTCTTGAAACATAAATTTTGCTTCTGGTGAAGTTGCAAGCTTTAGGAAGAAAGACAGTGGTCCATGATGACGTCATTACTGCCTCACAACTTTCAGGAACTTGATATGACCTTTCCCCTTTTTGAGCTGCTGTTCAGAAAGTTGAAATGGAAATGAAGGAAGAATCAACAAAATAAGCTTAAAACTGAGCTATAGAAGATGTTTGGAACAAATTTTAAAGATCCATGGGTTACAGATTAAGGCATATGTCTTGATTCACAGGTATATTAACTCTACACCTGATTTATTTCTTTTAATACTCCAATTATTTTTGAACAGATTGAAATCCACTCATAAACACTGTAAATATGTGTATAGAATAAAAAAGTTTCATATAGAATACATTATTGCTTTTTTAAGCTTGGCAAATTTATATATATGTATGTATATATATATATATATATATATATATATATATATATATATATATATATATATATTAAAACACACTGACTTTCTTAAGACTGAGCGACTGTGGATCTAGAGTATGTATATCAAACAAGTGAAAGAAGCAATGCTTCTCATAGTGTTATTTAGAAGGGGATTGCTTGCTTTAATAAAATAATCTTACTTTATTGTATGTGGAAGATGCTAAAAGATCAAAAAATGCAATGTTATTTAAAAAGAAGTTGAAATATATGTTGTAAAAGTGTTTTTTTTCCTTAACATATCTTAACATATAAAATACTGCCATATATACTGTACAATCCCAGGATTAAGTGAGCTATTGCAGATATCTACTTGTGTTTCCCCTACTATACACTCTGTATTTAGTCATAATTAGTTGAACATCTATGTGGGATTGGAAAACATATGCTAGTAAATAAAACAGAATACTATGCCTGTAAACCTATTCAATATCCTACTGAGTTTAATGTTTACCATGCTGACTTTGTATAGGCTAATATTATATAAAATAAGAGCAATAAGGAGACATTTTATATGATCTTAAGTTAGAGGTGACATTTGAAATGATATTAAGAAACATTTTCCTGTTTGTTCTGGGAAAACTAGATTCAAGTGCATAGATAGTTGACAGATATGTTCGATATTTGCATGTTTCTAGCATTTATTCAGTCATTTATACTCACACTGTTATTGCATAATTCCTGGGAATAAGTTATGTAATCTAATAATATTGTCTAAAACATTTGGTTGCAGAATCTTTGTGCTATTTATGATCATGTTCAATCTGTTAATTGTATTATATGCAACTAAATAGATCCCACCATTAAGACCCTTAAGAAAGACTGGTGTATCTATGACTTTCATTAAGTAATGTATGAGAAGCAGCTAATAAGTGATGTTTTAAAGTATCATAGTTAAAAGAAAACTTACAATTTCTCTATTAATAAAATACAGCATTTTGAAGGGGGCTTTTTTTTGTTCTAGGGTTATAATAACTTGGAATGATCGTTTACACTGTTTTTCTTAACAAGAAATGGCTTCCTTAACTGCCTGAATTTGTAATCTCAAATTATTTAATTTCAGTTTATAATAGATTTAATATTTCTAGACATGATCCTTATCTTTTGATCTATGAAAGTAAATTTAGTTATTCTGGAAAATGATAATATATTATCATATCTTAGTATGATTTCCTGGAATAGGAGTGGTAACTGAGAATGCTTTTTTAATTGATGTTAATATACTGGTAAATAACATTAGCTTTAGAGAGGGAAGCAATAGGATAGATATGGGTGATAAGGTGACAATAATGGGTGTTTTGCATAAACATATTTTCAAACCAGGAATATACTATTCCATGTTAGGAGATGTATATAGTCTTTTTCTAGTTCACGGTTAGTTAGGTTCACTATTATGTCCATAATGAGATGTAAAAAAATTATTTTTATTTACTACTTCAAAACCATAGAATAAAAGTATTTCGGCTTTTCCCGGTTAGGGGTCGCCACAGCAGAACTCTGGTCCGCTCATGATTGGCAGTGGATTTTTACGGTGCCGAGTTGCCAGCCCGATGCCCAACCTTCAAAGAAGGTTCAAAAACATGGAATAATTTTCATACATAAGCTTGTTTTCAGAGATGTTATCTTATAAATGTGTTTTGTTAAATGTTAATGGTCTCACTAATCCTATAAAGAGAAGGAGTCTACTCAAATATCTTAAAATCAACAAAACACACATAAAATATTTTTTTGCAAGAAACACAGTTATTAAAAATATTCTGAAAAACTATTATTCAAAGATTACACTATGCTTATAGACTTTCACTTTAGTTCAAAAAGAAGATGTGCATTTGTGCTTTGGAAGAAATCTCAATTATGTCTCGAGTTATTGATACTTACTCAGATAAAAACAGTATGATGGGATTAGTGGTTATTGAAGTGAACAAAATGTTTTATACATTTGTGAATATGTATTGGATACATGGAATTGTATCCAAAATAGGAAAAAGAAAAAAAAATAGATACTATTAATGTATATGCAAAAGGAACTATTTTATTGGCTCATGATTTTAATTGCATCCTAACAGAAAAATATACTACTACAGATAAGAAAATAAAAACAACTGCTGTAGACAAACAATTAAAACAATTTACACATGTAATGAATCTACATGATATATATATATATATATATATATATATATATATATATATATATATTAAAAAACTTAAAATTGGCTGAGTCCATTAATTACACTCATTACTCATACAGACTTGGTACACAAACAAACATTAATAAAGTCTTTGCATATAATAGATTGTGCTCAAAAACTGGTAAAGTAAAAAATATTGCATGCCCATATTTTGATCACAATGCTATTTCTTTTAAATTTAATATAATATTTAATGACTTAATTTATTAGCAAAGGATTACTGCATATATAATAAAAATCAAAGTATTTAAAGCATGGTTATTAAAAGAACTACATTTCTTCATGGAATTTAATAATATTAAAGAAGTTACAGATGCAATACTGTAGAATTCACTAAAGGCAAACTTATATGGCAGGATTAATAATTTATATCTCTATAAAAGAAAAGAATGGAGCAGGTAATTAATTGAATTACAACAAAAAATAATAAATTAAAATTAAATCTCAACCCTGATAATAGAATGGTATGCCTTTAATTGAAAGATTTAAATCAAAAATTCTTAGAAATATTGAACCATAAAGTGTCTATAAATATGAAAAAATGAAAATACAGTCTTATTCTATAAACCCTAAGAATTTACATAGACTGGCTGTTAAATCAAAAATGATAGGTGATCAAAATCAGATAAATGAAATCACATGCAAATTTAATGATAACATTAGAAAAGTAATGAACTTAAAAGATGTTTTAGAAGGTTTTAGGAAACATTATGATCTAATTAATAATAGTAAATTAACATTTGATAATGAAAAAGTAACTATTTACTTAAGAAATAATATAAAACATAAATTAACAGATGGACAGAATAATATATTAAATATAACTATTTCTTCAAGAGACTTGAAACAAGAAATTAAACATTGAAAAAATAATAAGGCTCCAGGCTTGGAAGGCATAATAACTGAGATATATATATATATAAATTAATTCCTGATAGTATTCTAAAAACACTTCTAAACATGTTTGAAGAGGTCAAAAGGAAATGAAACTTGCTTATTTCTTGGAACTTTTCATTAATATCCCCCCATTTTAAAAGAATGGAAAGATTCTAAGCTGTGTTCATCTTACCATGCAACCTCTCTCCTAAATGTTGATTCTAAAATATGTGTGTCAATTTTGATGAAAAAAACTAAATAATATGATACCAGGATTAGTTGAAGAAGACCAAACTGGATTTATTCTGCATAGGAAAGTTCAAGATAATACTATTAGACTATTATCCCTGATATATGCTGCTAACAAAAATAAAAAGAAACATTCAATTATAAGTTTAGACTTATACAAAGTTTTTGATTCAATTAATTGGGATTACCTATGTAAAATACTTAAAGAATATAATTTTAGTGGATTTTGCAAATTTGATAATGAAATTATATAATAATTCATTGTTTTATGTTAAGATCAGTTTATTCCTGTCAAGCTCTTTCAAAATATTTAAAGGAAAAAAGCAAGGATGCTCTTTATCTCCATTATTGTTTACTTTATCAGTATGACCTTTTGCAACATGCATGAGGTGAAATAAAGAAATAAAGGGGTTTACATAAACAGTAAGGATAATTCAAAAATCCAGCTATTTGTGGGTTATATTTTACTAACCGTTAGTGATACTCAATCTTCATTAGACCACATTATTAATTCAATAAAGCACTTTGAAAGGGTATCATGTTTAAGTTTTAAAAACAATAAAACAAATATTATTAATAAACAAAAAATAAACAACTTCTTAAGAAATTATAAGTAGTTTAATTGGGAAAATAAACAATTTAAATATTTAGGAATCATTATAAAAATACATGGAAAGAAACAACAAGAATTCATTATTATACTTTACTAAGTTCATTATTAATATTAAAAGAAAAATGGAACAAATTGTATTTTAATATGGAAGATAGACTTACATTAATAAAAACAGTTATTCTATCAAACATAGTATGTTACATACAATCATTAATCTTAATGCTATCCAATAAAATTATTAAACAATTCAAATCCATGTTAATTAAATGTTTGTCGTATCCTGAAAAAACAAGAATAGGAATTAATTGACATACTAAATCTTGGGTAGAAGATAGACTTTGATTTCCTAATAACGATTTATATGCAAAATTTGCAATCCTAAATATAGTAAGTTACTGACTAAATACATCATATACTTCAAACTGGAAAGCACTACACAAAGTTCTTTTATTTTCAAGTAGTATAATTAAAAAATATCACTCAAACATTAACAAAACTATTTGGATCATAAAAGATTATTGCATAAATAATAAAAGTTTTCATACTTCTATTCCATATGTTAATTATATCTTCAACATGTTTATGAAGGTAATGAATAGCAACCACCAACTTATTAATTATTAATTCTGATTTTCCCTAAAATGTGCAAAAATGGTTGTACAGAGTTATTCAATCTTAATAAAATGTTAGACTTTGAAGAAAACAACTTTAAGTATTGGTATAAATTTATAGATGGAAATAAAATAATTTCAACTGATCATTTACTGATTAAATATAATATGAATATGAAAGAAAATAATTATTCAGATACTTAAGTATTAAGTCAATTTACAACTAATGAAATACAAAAAATATTAAACATGGGTAATAAGCCTGTCCCTAAAATTTTTGATTTTTTTTCTTTAAGATTTATAGCGAAGAATTAAAAAAGACAAAGCCTACTAATCAACATTATTTAAAATTCTATGATTGGAATTGACTCCTTTTGACTCATTCTTTTGGAAATACTCTATAAAACCATAAAAAACACAAACTTAGCAAACTTAGCAAACCCAAAAGGCAATTAAATGAAAAAGAAAGTAGCTCTAACTAACCTGACTAGTCTGATGAAGGTGGGACATTGATCCCACCGAAAGCGCTTACTTTAATAAACATCTTCGTATTTTATTTTATTTTTGTGGTTGCGGAGAGCTACTTTCTTTTTCGCATACTCTATAAAAATTATAAGGAAACCTTTTCAGAAATGAAAAATAAGTTATCATTAAAATATATAAATTATACTACTTTATTTCCTTTTTGGAAAATATTTATTTGGAAATACTTGCATAGAACTTTTCTAACACCACATAAAATTGCTTTGCTATATAAAAAACAGAAATAAAATGTTGGAGATATAATGAGGTTATAGATGCTAATTGGTTTCACATGGTGATTGACTGTAGGATGATTGTACAATTTTAGTATGATTTTAGAATTTTGTAAAAGTGTTGTGGTCAGATAATTGTGTTATACCAGATTCCCTGATTTTATTTAATGCTCCAGTTCCGGATTCTGTACCAAGGCTACAAGTGCACCTCTTATGGTCAGTTATTGCTAAAGCTACAAAAATTATTACAATAAATTGGAAAAGCAAGAGCAAGTTCTCTTTTGCTAAATTTATTTGCTTGACTAAAAGTGTATGTAATATGGAAATACAGACATTGCATAACAGAATTTCAAATCAGATGTATAGACTTTTGTCTCGGCAAAAACGTAAAGAATTATTACAGGAATATTAGTTGATTGTCATATCTTGTTGTGGACTTTAGTTTTGGTTCATATCTTTATTGTATATTAGATAATTGTTATATTCTGTAAATTATTTTAATTACAGTATAATAAAAAATTAAAAAATAATTACCCCATCCATGTGAATCAGAGTTCATCCCTAACCCAATTCAAATATAACTTGAACATTTGGATGGGGAACAGGAAATTTATCCCTGGTTTGGTACCTATGTCTCCAATGGAGACAGGCAGCCTGTAAATGGTTCATCTTTTAAGCCTCTGCTTGTAAATATTTCATCTCCAAAGCCCCTGCTTACACTTATCAAGTGTACCAGAACTTGACAGAGATCTAGGCTGCATGGCTAGGCTTAAAAAGGCCCTTGTGATCATGACTCTAGTAAACACCTATAAACAGAGAACAGTACCATAACAGCAATTCATCAGCACCAACACACAATAAAGTGTCATAACAGAGGCCCAATCATAATTTCTGATTATCTGACAGCATGACATACAGAAATGTTTTATGAAAGCCCCCATCTGCCATTAAGCTGCACAGTTTAAGGAAAAGAGCTGAAGTAATAAAGACATGCTTACATGGAAACATAGAATACAAAGCATAATTATTTCAAAAATAAGTAGTACCTGTGAACATTAAATAACAAACTATAAATTCACATCTTGTCATTTTCAATCACCTGCCAACACAGATATCAGAAAGATGCATATCAATTGAGGACATCACAGAAATACACATATCAGTTGTGTCATGAAGAACACCCTTAAAGGGCTTATAGCGCTTTCCTACCATAAGGGGTATGGATGTCCTACATTGTAAGGCAAGGTCTGCAAAAAGTGGCCCTATGACTGTGTCATAACTTTTTTCTGAGTGCAAGCCACTACTGTTTGACAGAAATTACCAGATTCAAACTGCTGCCTATGATACCAGGCTCTCTACAGACCTCTGCGTTGGCTGCATGTGCCTCAGGAGATAGCAATGGAGGTAATCATAATAACTGTAATCAATGTGTGGAGTAAGAAATAACTTATGAATATAATGTCAGCAATCTGATTTATTCAGAATGTTGAAAAGGAGCTATGCATTTTATTATCCACACATTAGTGCAGAAGCATAGCTGACTCAATCTCCACCCTGTGCCAGTACCATGAATCAGTAACCCACACTCTCAGCTCTTCAGGTGAAGAGAAAAAAATGGAATTTCCTTCTAGTGATGCACCAAATCAAGTGCCCAGATGTGTAACACTCCTTCCCAGCCATTCAGGTCCCATTTCTGTGCTCTGCCCTTGAGTCTCCTCCATTTTATTAAAACAGTGGCTACAAGTTATACTGTGCCTGCACACAGCATTACTGTACTCATGTTTAACTTTAAAAAAAGTATTCTTACAAACTGTAGCAACCTGCTTGCTACAAGTGTAGCAAACAGTTTGCTACAGTTTAGACAGTACACAGAGCACATTAGCACTTGGGTTTGACAGCAAATTTGATACTGACTTTTAGAGATTGGGATTGGTTGATTTTGCTCCCAACACTTTGCACCTAGAACAGTTCTCCTTTTTGCCCCACCCTAGCTATGCTACACTAGCAGTGAGCAGTACAGTATCAATGCTTCTTTTCTATGGAAGCTGTTTACATATAGTACTACACACACACACACACACACACACACACACACACACACACACACACACACACACACACACACACACACACACACTGTCCCAGAATGGAAAAACATTATATCTGTGTAGGTATGCCATATAAGCCAGTACTCTTGCACATGACACAGTAGCACTCACAGCACATCTTGCATGGGATAACTGCTTCACTGCCAGGCATGCACAACATGTGATTATATATCATTATCTAACATAAAAACGAATATAAATAACTAGATGAAATGTCTTTTTGTAACATCACTGCATTCATATAATGTTGGCCTTTTCAGGAATTGAACAACATGCTATATATGTCTACTGACAAATGATGTGTGGATGAAACACAAGCACCACAGTGGTAGTCTTAACGCAAGTGTGATACACTACCTATGCTAGATGATTATATCGTAAGTTTGCATCACAATCTCTTTGAAATAAAAGGGATGGTGGAGGCCTCTCCCACTGTAAATTTAAACATCACAACTGTGGTATTGCCATTCGTGTTTTACAGTATAAGGCTACACAATGCTAGCGGTCACTGAATATGGGCTTTAAACATTGACCCTTTGACTACAGAAAATATATATCATAGAGCATGGTTGTGCCATGGTAAAAGTATCACTACAATTGTGAGATGAATTGGTATTTCAAGGCATTACCACATGCTACTGATTCAATGGATATATGTTGCTGTAGTTGCTGCAGTAAGGCAACAAAATACAGAATAGTGTCTAATTTCCTCATGCTAAAGAACAATACTTACTCCAACTGTTATGTAAGGAAAATGTAATCACATGTTATCATGACTCTAAATAAATGCATTGTTTTGTCAGAAACTATTATAGCTTGTTGTAAAAGGAATCAACATCTAGATGTGTACACAGCATATGTGTTTGACAACAGTGTTAGTGACGTACTCTCACAATAAGACTGACAACATAGTCTGAGCAGTATTGGCTGGATTTGAACTAACTACTTAAGCTCAAAGCTAGAAAATAGTACCCAAATCACAAGTACCACATGACATGTTGCTGTACAACTGTGATGGTGTTTAGATGAATGGATGACATACCATTGTATATTAGCTGGATGCGTATACTAAAAAAATGGTTGAAAGGTACAGTAACAGTGTACAGCTACACATCATGTGTAGTCTACACAATATGAGAGTGAAAGATACACTCACAGTTGGACTCAAACCTCTTTCCTATATCGGTACACAATCTACAAAGCACAATATCAAAGTCAAGCACCACAGAAGAAGTTGCACTACAACTGTGAGATACTGCAGTTATATAAGCGTTATGTATTCATTGTGCTGCCAAAAATGTTTTTTCTCTGGGGATGCTAGAATTTGCTAGATTAGTACTGTGTTATTGAATATATATCTTACAAGTGTACATAGCAGTGATTGTGAGTTTTCCCTCGGCGGATGCTAGACTTTGCTAGTTTAGCACTGTGCCATTGAATATACATCTCATAAGTGTAAGTGTACATAACAGTGGTTGTGATGTAGTAAACTGTATATGACAGTAATTACAGTCACACTATTTAAGCAAGGATGGATTTGAAACACCTTCATGTGTAGGTTATGCATTCTATAGAGTAAAGTATTAGCAGCCAGTGCCATAAAAGAATTCTGAGTACAAGTCAGGCATAAAGGATCTGTGAAGCGATGACATCAGCAGTGTATTGCCAAGGAGAAGTGAGTGTCAAAATGACTAATACCACCATCTGGGGTTGTAAATGTTGCCACTGCAAATATGTGAAAAACAATTCTGAATCCATTTAGAGTCATGCACGCACTCTTAGAATGTAGCTATGCATTCTAGAGAACAGTGTAAGAACCATAAGTGCCACAAGTGAACTCTGACTTTTAAAGTGTGGCACTGCACTTTAGAATGACCTCATCCTTATGTTGCAAAAAAGATGTTGCTATGAAACATTGGATAACGAAATAAGAGACTCATCTAACTGTCTAAAAGTTTCTCCATGTGGACTTGAATTGATTTCAGCTGTTGGACAAAGTTATACCTACCTGACTGTACAGTACCACACAGGCATGTTCACCACTGCGAAACTCAAACATCCTATCTAGCTAGCTACATAATCCAAACATCATTGCACTGCATTTATGCATCACAGTAGAAATCTGACTACAGCTAAGACATATAGCATATTTGAGAGAATGTAATCATCACTTCATTACAGAAACACTGCTATGGTTAAAACTCAGTACATTGATTTTGGATTATGGTTCTACACAAAACATGTTACTTGAGTGGAATGTTACAAATTGCAAGCATGAGTGAAAGCATTGCAATGTATTATGATCTCTATGCACACATGGTCATCAATGCTTAATTCAAACCACCTACCTAAGCATTTACACATTCAAGAGATGAGTGTATGAATGACAAGTACCACAGAAGATTTCTGATTTTCATATTGTGAGAATGCACTTTAGAAAGAATGACCTCATCAGTGCATTGCAGAGAAGATGTGGTTGTGAAAGGTGGGACAAGGGGGATGGTGTAGCCCTATATCAACTTAAAACATTTCTTCAGAGTGGTAGTTGATCGAGCACATCTGTGTTTAAGAACATGCGCATATGATACTATATTCCCATAACACACATGACATTCCCATGTTGAGCATCAAACGTCCTAACTATCTAATTACACAATCTAATGAGCACAGTATTAGTTGCAAGCAGTACAAGAGAAATCTAACAAAGTGGAAAGAGTGCACTTTTGACAGGATGATCTCATCAATGTGTTATAGTGAGGATATTTATGTTAAAAGAGGGATAAAGAAACTGTGTGCAAAGTTAAATGTACTTTCATCAGAGGAAGGGGATGTAGCATCAAGCATTAGACACACACACACAGAAACACACATGCACAAACACACACACACACACGCACACACACACACACACACACACACACACACACACACACACACACACACACACACACACACACACACACACACACACACACACACACACACGTTTCCCCCATTATGCATTGGACCTTCTACCTATTTAGCTACACAATTTACAGAACACAATATTATTTATTTATTTATTTATTAATATTTGTTGACCTGGAAAGTCCAACTGGGTCAGAAACACATTTTCACTGGAGGCCTGGGAAGAAAAGCTCCACATAAAGTAAGGACATTTTGACAATGTACAGTTTTACACATTACATTCTATTACAGAAAAATACCATTTAACTTTAATACCATATTACATACAGCTATAGACATACTAAAGCTTAATAACTAAACAGAGTAGCAGTTTACCTTCAAGTCTGTCTAGGATACAAGGCAGAATTATATTTGTAAGAAGGTTATTAAGTCATTGTTGGTATAAGCTATTGTTGGGAGATAGGAAACTCACCCCATGGATCACTTCTGTGGCTCTGCTTGACAGTGGCACAGGAAAATAATTTTCTTGGGTGGAGAAAGCCAGGGTACCTTTTGGCAAGGCTTATATAGGCCCTAGTTCCAATAGGCTATTACCTATCTATGAACCTAAGTTATAGTTAGTTTTGCAGGACTTCAGATAGTGAAGATTTAAGTGTAGGATTACAGAGACAGTGGGAGTGTGATAGTTAAGGATAGTAGCATAGGGATAGAAAGATGTTAAGCGGGTAGGTATATGAGTACGAGAATATATGGTTTGAGATGTAGGCCTTGAAACAGAGGACAGATAAGAAGATACTAGTTAGTGAGTTAGGGGCAGGCAGTGGGAGAAAAGGGTGGTGAGGAGGTGGCAGAAAGGAGTGAAAACAGATAGTATGAGTTGTAAACACCACAGGTAAAATCTAACTTTTAAATGGAGAGTGTACAGGTTTAGCAGGATGACATCTTCACTGTGTCAGAATGAGGATGTTGATTTTAAAAGTGGGATAAGGGAGCTGTGTGCAAAGTTAAATGCAATCCCCACAGAGGAAAGGCTCACAGCAGCAAGTGTTACACACGCCCAATTTTCTTACGTTCAGCATCAAACCTCCTACCTGTCTAGTGACACAGTCTGGGGAAGACAGTATTAATCTCAAGCACCACAAGACAAGTCTGACTCTTAAGAGGAAACAGTGCACTTTTGACAGGATGATGTCAGCATTGTATTACAGAGATGATGCTTATGTAAAAGTGGAATAAGAGAGCTGTGTACAAAGTTAAATGTATTCTCTTCAGCTGAAGAGGATACAGCGCCAAGTATTACTTACCTATCACTATGCCACTACCCCACACATACATTTCCTACTTTGAGAGTCAAACCTCCTACTTATGTAGCTGCACTGCTTGAAATAAAGACCCTACACATAAACCTATTTATGCTGAGGAACTTACAGGTAACATTCATAAAACACTAAGACCTCCTGCACAATACAATCAAAGGAAGAGTCCTCAGCCATCATGTAAATACGCCATTAAAACACCACACAAAGCTACACATGATAACACAGTATCCAGTGCCTCTACTACTAAGCCCTTAAGGCAAACCAGCGCACAGCCAAATTTCCTGATCATTGGTGATTCTATAGTGAGGCACACTGATGCCACTATCAACACACTAAGTAGAGATCCACTACGAAAAATACAAGCCAGTTATTGTAGTGGATCTATCATCTGCTTCACATCTGCCTGCTGTCACATGGAACACTTTGGGATTTGGCATTTGTGATCTTTTTCTGTGGACCTTATCACTGGTTTTGGGAATGTTTTGTATATACACTAAGGAGAGAGTCACACTTAGCTGCTTGTCTGGGGCTAGGATTTGTCAAAGCACCCAGGCACTTAGGTCACTGAACCAGAGCTACCAGTACAAATCTGTCATAGTCCATGTGGGTGTTAATGATCTGAGACTTACCTCCCTTGACTATATGAAGTGAGACATGATTAAGCTTGCTGATTATGTGTCTCAGGCAAGTATGAGCCTAGCACTGAATGGCATACTACCTTCTCCAATGATGATGCCATGTTACTAACAGAAAATGATTGATTTTAACAATTGACTTAGCTTGTGGTATCAGTCCAAGGGGTGGGGGGTTACAGCATTTGATGGCCTGGGAGGACATGGTTGACATACCACACTACTTTGCCAGGGATGGTCTGCAGTTAGCCCCTTTAGGATTTTGGATATGGGCAAAGACCTTTTCCACCCCATCCTGCCTTTTTTAGGCAATGTCAAACTGATAAGCCTACTGACATAACTGAACTTATGAGGAAATATCTGAAGGTGATACTGCTCAATGCTAGAGGTCTTAACAAAAAGCTCCACTCCCTGCAAGCTGTCCTGTTCATGGAGAGTGTGAACATCTGTATAGTAATGGAAGTAAGTTTTAAAGTCACTGAGAGTATCCCAGCAATGCAAGATTATAATGCCTTTCAAACCTTAAGACCAGCCACTGCAGAAGAGAGAAGTAAAGTTGTAGGAGTCACAGTCTATATTAAAACCTACTTCACATCAAGAATTGTTAAAGTATATGACCCACTGGAACTCATACATGCACATCTCACCATAAATAGGGTGTTATACTATATCCTTGTAACCTATAAGTCTCCCTAAATAGGATCATAGGATCATATGATTTTACTAGGCTATCGACTAAGAGGTCATTTCAAGTCTATCCATTTCATCCCAATGTAATACAATAGAAATTGCAATTAGTAATGACTGCCCATGTCCAGGAGGGTTGTGGGTGATGTCTCTGGTAAGAATTTATGGTGCCCCATCCACTCATCCAGGTTCCTTTTGAACAGAATCATAAAGGTGCTCTGTTTCACAAGAATTGGTAGCCTATTCCAAAGATGCATCAATCACTGGGAGACAAATCTGTCCCTCCAGCATGTCCTATTTAAGTTACAGGCCATATTTAAGTCCCTGGAATGGAAAGCTCTAGTTCTGTTTGATTTATGAATGTGCAGCATGTTCATTAGGATTGGGTCTGAGATGGCTCTGTAAGCCAGGCATAAGTCTCCTCTAGAAGTCTATATGATAGAGAGGATTTTGCCAGGGGCTTTACTCGTTCTCTGTAAGCCACATTCTGGAGTTCTGTGATCTTTGTTGTTAGAAACCTTTGAGGTCTCTCCAGTTGCTGCAGGTGCTTTGTACGGTACATGCTGAACGGGGAGTTATACTCAATAATGGGCCTAAATAGTGTCGAGTATAGAGGGGTTATAACCTCCTTTGATCTTGAGTTTATGCATTTACTAATCAGGTGTGCTGTGTAAAAAGCCTTCCTTACTACAGTAGATGCATGGTGGTCAAAGTTAAGGTTGCAGTCAACTTGTGATCCCAGATCCCTTTCCACTTTGTAGGTACTTAGGGTATTATTGTTGATTTGATAGTGTGAAGGGATATTTTTTTTGTTGAAGGAAATGTTGATGCATTTCTTTGCATTCAGTTTGAGACCATGAGTAAGACACCAGTCATTGGTCTGCATAAGACGCTCCTGGAGTATACTGACATCATTTGGAAACTGAATGATTGCACCTAGTCTGCAATCATCCACAAACTTGATCAGCCACAATCCCTTAGTTTTGGCCTGAAATTCTGAGAAGTATATACCAAACAGTAGGGGGACCAGCACTGAACCTAGTGGCACCTAGCTAGTTACGGGTCTGCTGGTTGATGTGGAGTCACGCACTTTGATAGTGTGTGTGCAGTCTGTGAGTCAGTTGGCAACCCATCTTACAACAAAAGGCTTTGCATTCAGTTTGCTAAGTTTATCTTTTATGCCTGAGTATGGGATTGTGGTGAATGCTTTTGCCAATTATGCTGTGTGCACAGATTTGCCCTCATTAAAGGCCCTGGTCACATTTTTGAAGACATCCACCAGATTTAATAGGCAGGATCTGCCATTGACGAAGCTGAATGGGGTTAGAGCCAGAGTTTGGAGGTCGTCTATGTCTTTATTTATGAGGTCCATAATGATACATTCCATGGCCTTACAAATAAGGCTGGTCATACTTCTGAGTTTATAATTACCGAGGTCTGTTGCTAGGCCACCTTTGCGGAAGGAAATAATTGTTGCTGTTTTCCATTCCGCAGGAACAATGCCTATGGTTAGGCTGTGGTTGAAAAGGGTACTTAATGGTGATGTTAGTTCATGTTTTATTCTGTTTAGAAGACAGCGTGGGATACTGTCTGGTCCCACAGAGGCTGTGTTTTCTGGCTTGGACAAGACTTTAATGACCTGCTATTCAGATATATAGGGTGGGGGAAGGGGGTTTGGGGCTAGGTGTGTGATAAGTTTGGAGGGGAAAAGGGATTCAAATTTTCACCAAATGTATGAGCTAACAGGTTTGCTATTTCTGTGGGGTTAGTTTGTGTAATACCATTAGTCATTAGTTCAGCACATGCTTGGGTCCTACCTTTTAGGCTACGCATGTAGCTGTAAAAGGCCTTATGATTATCTTTGGCTGTGCTTGCTAAGGTATTTCTCAAATATGCCCTTAGAGGATTTGACATGTTGTCTTATTTGCCTGTTGAGGTTGACGAGGGTGCTTTTCCATATTTGGGGCCCCGACTTTGTTTCCTTGAACAGCAACTATTTGCATTTGTTATAAACTTTGTTGATGCTGGATGTCCACCATGGATGCTTGTTTTTTTCTTGTGAATCTAGCTTTGATTCTATCTAGTACAGCCGAGTCTATACACTTATGCAAGTGATTGTACAGAGTTTTAGTGTAAGCCTTGGCGTAGTTACCACTTCCAGCAGGGGTGGGGCTTGTAATGCATGTATACCTTTCCATAGGAGGGTATAGTTTGCCTTGGTTAGGTTTATTAGTCTGACTTTGCCCTTTGAGAGTTCTGGTGTTAGTGCTAGCTTGATGGTGACTGATTTGTGGTCAGCCTTAACTAATGAAGGTCCGACAGTTGCAGCAGTGCATCTGTTTGTCATGTCAGTAAGGATAAGCTCTAGTATGTTTGTTCTTCTTGTTCGTTATGAACAATTTGTTCCAAGGCATTTGAGTTAATAAAGTCAAGGAACTTTTGCGCTAGAGAGTTAGGGATAGAGTAGATTTCCCAGTTGATGGTGGGATAATTGAAATGTCACATGACCAGAGTGTTCAGGAACATTTGGATTGACTCCAGTTTTGTCAAGTAGGCTTCGTGTACATCATGACCCATGGAGGGGGATCTGTAACTGGATTTGATGTGAATAGGGGTTTTACCCACAGTAACCTGAAATTGAAGTAACTCCATGAATTTGTCTAGTCTAACTAAAAGGGAGGTGAATTTATCTCTAATATAGATCAAAACACTGCCTTCTTTGGTTCTCACACATTCATTTTGTGGTCTGAAAGTGTGGATGGTATTGTAGCCTTGCAAAGCTGGGGTTTTCTCTGAGGCCTTGAACCAAGTATATGGTATTACACAGACGTCTACATTTTCCGGTGATTGAAGTGCTTCCAGGGTGTACAGTTTTTTATTTCAGCTAGCGTTTAGCAACATGACCATTATAGGATCATAGGATCATAGGAGGTAACTAGGCTAATGGTCCTGGGGCCCTTACAAGCCTAGCCAAGAGTTTATCCACACAAAAAAAACCTCAGCCAGCACCTGTTGCTGCTGTCATGGAGGGGCAAAGTTGGAACCTCTGGGACAAATTTGTGGCTTCCCATCCACTCATCAAGGTTGTGCTTGAAGAGGGTCAGTGAAGTACTCTGATGATTATAGGAAATCTATTCCAGGGATCAGGCAGCCTCTAGGACACAAACCTGTCTCTCCAGCAGGTTTTCTTGATGTTGCACACTAGATTTAGGCCTTTTGAGTGGGTAATGTGTGAGGAGTTAGACTTATGAATATGGAGTATCTCTAGTAGGGCAGGGTCCAAGATTGCCTTGTAGGTGAGATGCAGATCACCTCTGAGCAATCTGTACAATACTGAGTAGAGTGATAGTGATTTGAGTCTGTCTGCATAAGACAAGTGTTGGAGGCCATGGATTCTCTTTGTGAGGTATTTCTGTGGCCTTTCCAGTTGGTGCAGGTGTTTGGAAAGGTACATATCAAATGGGGCATTGTCCTCAATTATTGGCCTAATGAGGGAGGAGTAGAGAGAGGTAATAACCTTTTTTTTTTCTGGATGCAATCCCTTAACTTATGAGATGAACCAAGTAAAAGGCTTTTCTGACCACTGCCGCTACACGATAGTTGAAAGTGAAACTGTTGTCAACCTGTGTACCCAGGTCTCTCACCACAGGTTGTCTGCTTAGGGGGATGCCATTGATATGGTAATCAGTAGGGTCCATGTTTTTGCCTAGTGGTATGATAATACTTTTTTTGTGTTTAACTTAAGGCCATGACTTTGGCGGCAGTCATTTGTTGCTGTGAGACCCTCTTGCAGTATGTTAACATCATTTTGGGAGTCAATGACAGCAACCAATTTATAGTCTTCCACAGTCTTGGTCAACCACAAGCCTTTTGTCTTTGCTTGGACCTCTGAGAACTAGATAACAAACAGTAGGGGTACCAGGACAGATCCTTGGAGAACACCACTAGTGACAGGTCTGCTGTCGGGGGTGAAGACGCTTATTTTGACCTTGTGAGTCCCATTGGTGAGCCAGTTGGCCACCCACCTGATGAGATAGAGATTTATGCCAAGTTGTATTAACTTTTCAATGATGCTTGAGTGGGGATTCGTGTCAAAGGCTTTGACCAAGTCAAACTAAGCTGTATGTACTGACTTTCTTTCATCCAGGGCCTTGGTAACAGTCTCAAAGAAGTCAAACAGGTTCAGCAGGCAAGATCTCCCCTTATTTTGCTATGATTGACAAATTCCATGTTGGTAATGCTTTTGAGATCTTACCTAAAAAAGCCACCATGGGGGAGGCATAAGTCCTTGCTGCCAGCCGAAAGCATTGTGGTGCCATTTGCAAACCATCTCTGGCAAAGTAGTAAGGTTTGTCGACCATGATTTCTCAGGTTGACAGAAGTGGATGCCCTTTGAATAACACCAAAAAATAAGCCAATTATTGAAGTCAATCATTTTTTTTTGTTTACACTGTGGCATCATTCTAAGTGAGGGTAGTATCCTGCTGAAGGCTAGAGACATACCTGCCTGTGCCACATACTCACAGATCTCAATCATGTCTCTCTTCATATAGTCCAGTGAGATACATCTCAAGTCATTCACCCCAACATGAAGTAGGACACAGTGAAAGTGGTACTTGTTGCTGAGAGCCCTAAGTGCATGTGCGATCTGATGAATCCTGTCTATGGACAAGCAGCTGACCGTGACTTTCTCCTTGTCCAAACTGGTGAGTTATACTCAATTATGTGTCTCACTATGGAGTCTCCAATGACAAGAAAATGTGGTTCTTGAGTGTTACACTTTACCAGCTTAGTAGGTGAGACATTGGTGTTACTATGTGTCATGGGTGCTCTGTGAACTGTGTTAGCTGTAGTGGACTTGTGCTTTGGAGGTCTCTGGTGTTTTAGTAAGTTTTTTGAGAGAACCTCTGCACATGCTGATTTTTGTGTTTGATGCAAACTACATGCATGGATAGTGGCACAACATGCATGAGCAGTGGTGGGTGGGTTGTCAACCTTTTCAGTGTTACTGTCTTGATTGTGAGAGAACAGGGATTCAAGATTCTTCATGGAAATACATGTCTCTTACTCTGTACTAGGCAATTGCAATACTGCCTCAGGAGACTGAGGTCAACAAGGTTGGCAGGGGAAACAAGGGTAGTCCAACTGTCCATAATGCTAGGATGAAGAACTGTTATCATAAAATGGGGGGGGGACTTTTCAGGACTGAACAGGGAAGTGCTCAGTGGATGGATATTTCTGCTAGGGGGGTTGCAGGTGGTTTAATAGGTCACAGTTCACTAACAGTATTTCTTAGACCAGAGAAGTACTAAGGGTGCAGACTCCACTAATGTGCTACAACTGTCTCAGGAAACCCATACTACCTATCTCATTGTACTAGAGTCCCTCACCATTCAACCTGATATGATATTCATAGGGGATCTCTATAGACTAGGAATCCTAGACCACTTCTAATGCATAAGTACAGCAATTCCTTAACTTTGTTAATAACAGCATCCTGGAACAGTTGGTCCATCTCCTACCAAGCATACAAACATCCTTGAACTTGTATCCACAAACATGGGGAGGGTTCTTATGTTCCCCACCCAAAGTAATGTCTTCACTCATCAGATATGACCATAATTCAGTATTACTTGAGACAAAAATTAAATTCAGGGATCCAGCAAAACCAAAAACGTTTAGGAACTATTTGAAGGCTCACCTCTCTCTACTAAGCAACAATTTGGTGAAATTCTAAGCATCCACAATACCTGTAAACACCATAGCATATGCTGAGCTTATTACAAAATCTCTGTACAGCCATATTGATAGCTGTATAGAGTGAGCTATGCTCACTCATATTAAGAATAAGGCAAACTCAAAAGATAAGCCACCCTGGCAGAGTCACAATATAAATCGGTTATACAAGAAAATAAATAAATCTTGGCTAAGCATAGGAGGAACCAAGCCATACATACTAAAAACACTCTGACCAACTAAACATGCAGCTAAGAAGGTTAATTAATACTTCAAAGGCTAAATTTGAAGAAAAAATAGCTTCTCAGGCAAAAGACAACCACAAAGTTTTCTACAACAATGTCTATAACCTCAGGGAAAATACACAGCAAAGTGCAGAACTTATTGTAAATGGCATCACTCACTCTGAATCAAAGGCTAATGCCAACCTTTTGGCTGACAGGTTCAGCTCAAAATTTTCCCTAGTCCTCCACTGATAGTCCAAATGAAATACTGCATAGCACATCCTCCACCCTGATCATTACTAAGGAGTAAGTCATCAGTGCACTTTCCAAGGGCCCAAAACACTGCATCAATGGGCCCTGATAACATCCCAGAATGTTTAACAAATAGATTGAAGCATGTCCTATCTGGTCCACTTGAATCCCTCTTCAACTGGGGCCCTCATTCAGGTTTTGTTCCCAAGGAATGGAAGATGACTATAGTCATTCCCCTGCACAAAGGAATTCCAACCACTGATCTGGGTAGCTATAGGCCCATAATTCTTACCAGCCTCATATGCAAAGCCATAGAAAGAATCATCATGGCCATGACAAATGAGGACATAGGTAAACTGCAAATGCTGGAACCATCACGGTTCAGCTTTGTTAAAGGAAAGGCAGGCCTATTAAATCTGGTGGACTTTTTGAGAGGGTCAGAAAACAATGGATGAAGGTAAGACTGTGCATACAGCTTACCTTGATCTGGTCAAGGCTTTTGATATAATACCCTACTCATGCAGTATAGACAAGCTCATTACATTAGGTATAAACCCTTTTATCACTCACTGGATAGCCAACTGTCTAACTGATGGGACCCAGGTGATCAAAATAGGTGAACCCACCTCGACCAAGAGGTTAGTCACATGTGGAATCTCCCAGGGCTCAGTACTGGGCCCACTTCTTTTTGGCATCTATTTCTCTGAAAGGGAGCCAAATGCTGAAGGATTGTGGCTGACTAACTTTGCAGATGATTCCAAGCTGGGGTTATCATCAGCTCCCCTGCAGACACTAGCATTCTTCAAGAAGGTCTATATCTGATTAAGAAATGGTGTCAAAACCATGGTCTTAAACTCAATGCTAAGAAATGCATAATTGTGCCCCTTGGGAGGTCAACTATCCCAGCTAATTACCATGTTGATAATATGCCCCTAACAGTCGACCCAGTGGTCAGGGATTTGGGGTATGCACATAGACAGTAGCCTTATCTTTGACCACCATGTGACTACAGTGGAGAAGAAATAATTTTATGTTGCACAACTTATAAGTAAGGGAATGTCACCGAGGTCCAAATAGATCATTATCCTACTGTACTCCACTCTTCTCAGACCAGTCCTAGAGTGCAGTACCCCCTTTAGTATATACCTAACCAGGCCTATGCTGCAACTAGAGTGACCACAGCAGTTCTTTACAAAAAGACTACATGGCATAACAAACCTGCCTTATGCAGACTTCCTAAAAGCCCTTTCCTTCCGCTCAGTCTACTAAAGATTGCAGAAGGGTGATCTATGCCTGGCTTACAATGCATCTGCAAAACCTACACTTATGACTCTCCTACATATTTCTAAGTCAGGGAGTACCAGATGTGATGCCCATGCACTGGCCCAGCAATCAAGGAGCTTCAATCCTCACCACCAACACCAGTGAGGGCCGTGCATATAGGGAGAGGATAATAAATACACACACAGTAAAGTACAATTTCCCTTAAGAGCACCCAGAGATTACAATCAGTCTGAGGCTGGTTTCTCCCTTTATCTCCAGGTCCCCAATCAGACTCCCCACTGGCACAGCTATAGGGTCCAGATCTCAGCCTAGTGGGCAAGCTAAAACCTCCAGCACCCTCTCTGTCCAACCAGTGCTTCGTGTCCCTGCACAAGTAGCTGACACAGACACACTTTGAGATATGGGTTTTATACAATCACACATACACTCCTGGGGAAGGCTGGCACAGGTTCTCCAGCTGTGCCCCTTTTACCCAGACTGTACGGTAGTACCAGCTGCCACCACCCACTAATATCAGCTACTCAAAGGCCCTTCTGAAAGGGTGTCCAATTATTACTGTGTAATATTATTATCCAAATGGTAAGTGTGACTGAACAGTCAAGTCTTATTGGAGTGACATGGTACAGTATCACTACATACATGCAATGAACTCTAGATCTTAAATTAACTCTAATTAAAACTGCCACAGTTGAAAGGTTTAAAAATATTTAATAATAAGTAATAAAAACACAAGGCAATACTTCTTACTACACAGTGCTAGTCAAGAGTTCAGACATCACAGAGAAATATTTAAAATAATACCGTAGAAAAGTTCTGACATCACAGAAAAACAAACTACTCTAATCTTCATATTCCTTAGCTATAGCTAAGAGAAAACACAGTTCTAAATAACTTACATATAGAGCAAAGCAGTGCTGGTGATGTTGGATGTTCTCAAATCAAATGCTCAGAGCTCTCTGATTCTCTCTCTCTTTAAATTGGTAACACAGAGCTGCTTCACATGACATCATTCTTCACACTTCTCTGGTGTTCCCAGGCTAACAGAAACTACATTTACATTCTTTACACCTGGTCAGAAACAAGAGCAATAAAGGACATTCATACGTGCAAATTCTAGCCATTAACTTTGATCTTAAAACAATAGGCAGGATGCCTCCCTCTAGACATATCGGCTCTGAATTTTGACATCAAAGAATTAACTGTCAGATTTGTTACAGCAAAGTGCTCTGTTGTTACATTTTTCCAGTACAATATCCAATGCAGTCTTTTTACGTTTAAGAGAACAAGCCTGTGGATTACATTAATATTTCCAAAAGACAGAATTATCGACAAAATTCTATCTGGCTAGGCTGGAAGCCCTCACCTATCTTCACACCAGATATACAAGGTCTAGGGACATGAATGTTTTGTGTGACTTAATCACAACATGCTAGAGACACAGATATGTGTCCCAGAGACTGCCCCTCCTGTGGAACAGGCCTCCCATTCATGTGAAGCTGAGATCTTCTATTATTCAGTTTAAGCACAAGCTAGACCAGTGGCTAGAGCATAGGAAATGTACTCCGGGCCTGGCAAGCATGTCTGCTATGGGCCGAGGAAGCTTATAACTTCCTGGACCTCAATATCCTATTTGAATACAGAGCATCATTATTCTTTCATGAAAACTTGGCTAGGCTTAGAAAGGCCCGCAGGTGGTTAGCCCAGCAACAATCTATGAATTTATGAATCCATGAAGTTAGAGATCACAGTATGAGTCACAAGCACGACCAGAGAAGTACAAATTTAATAATGTGAAAAATCACAGTTGTAATAGGTAAATGCCCACTGTTTGGAACAGATGGTACTGTTCATCACATGTTTTGGGGCAAATGCATATGCATGCAGAGGACAATCTAACAGCACTGTGATTGCCCCATGTAATGACATATTTCTCTACTAAGATTTATATACTGTCCTTCTTGTACATTGGTTACAGTGAGGGGCTTGTACCTGTTTCACAGTATGGGATTCTAAAGAAAATCACAGTTATAAACCAGTGGATTATCAATCAAACTTTCCTGTGACTTCATTCCAGGATAAGTGCACACTTACTTTGTATCATACTTGTACAATGTGCATTGACGACACAAATAGACACTTCCAAACAGGACAGTGCACTCCAGAATAACAGGACAGATTTTATGTGAATACGTTAACCACAATTGTGATGCATTTATTTGGAAGTGTAACCTTTGGAGAACAGATGTACATTAACATGTTTTTAACTGAGCGAACATCACACTGAATTGAAAATAACTTGTCAAAATTCAGTACAGACATACAAGTGTTGTGCAACCTAAACAAAAGATTATCTGTTGTACTTTTTAAATCTCTTTGCCAGAAGTGCTGTGCTACCAGACTGAATTGCACTTCTGATGGCAAAATATTAGTGGATTGGTAATCATATCTTGCAGTGTTGAACTGGAATGGGAATTACCAGTAGTGTATTGTGCTCTTTGCTGACTTTCATGCAAAGAGACATTGTACTCATACAATGATATGTGAACCTGCTGGAATACAGAATACATTTGTGTTATGATCATGTTTCATGTGTCATGATTTGCACGATTTTCATGACAGTTTCATTTAATCACTCCTTATATGAATTGTGCAGGTGTATTATGAAATATATGAGAGTCTAAACATGTTATTGCTTGTGGAAACATGGCCTCTGGAAACATTCTAGAATCAAAGATATTTATTTAATAATACAGAAGTGGTAGGATGAGGTGGACTGCTAGTGATAGGAATACACAATACAAACATAATAACACATTACTGACTGTTTCATTTCTGTACATGTCTGTTGTATTACTGTTTGCTTTATCATCATAATTATTCAGGCTAGATCTTTACAATAGGGAGCAGGCACATTAATATAGCAGCAGGATAATTGTGTGTTAAGGAAAGCTGTAGCCAACACTTACAGCCACAGGAGTCATACAAAACATTCAAAACATTTTTGCATGCCTCTGGATTTGAACCTTGAGAGCATTCCAAAAAAAAGTAATAACTGAGAATTATCCTAACACAACACATTGGAAGTCATACATCACAAAGTTCCCATGTGACAGCAGATTAAAGAAAACAATAATGTATGTATAAATCTTCATTACCGTCTTGACAGCTGTAAGCTGTGCATTCAAATCTTCAGCTTGTTGTACAGCAGATTAACTAGACTATAGATAGCTAAACACAGCAGGGAGAAGGGCACAAGTATAAGGCATCTGAAGGCAAATACAATATTGTGCCATAAGCTGTGTAATTCCATTTAGCCTGAGTTGCAGTTGGTGACTGGCACTGGGCATTGCACAAATGCAGAGATGGAAGAATAACGACACAGGGAGAAGATACAGAGAAGGGAGAGAGGAAGGCAGGGACAAAGTGACTTACAAGAGAAGAAGGATAATGATGGCTTATAACAATGTGTCACCAATAGCTGCACATAAAATAGTGTGCTAAAAACAGTCAGTCACACTTAGCTAATGCATGCATTAGAACATGCAACAGTAGTAAAAAAATCTAGTCTTACATTATCTCATCAGGCCACAAAGGGATTAGTACTTCACATAATTTAAATATCACAGCTGAAGAACAACGACAGCTAACTGAAGCAGAATGGGTGAACACAGACAGAGACAGTGATAGATGTGGAGAGGAATAGCAACAATATTTATTGTGGGACATGTAGGGTCATCTATATGGTATGTTACTCTTACTTATTAAGTCATTATTAAGCTGCCATTCTCTGTACATTAAAGTGCTCGCAACAGGGAGAAAGAATGGGTAGAAGAGTGCAACCGATGTTAACATATAAGAGGATAAGGTCGTCTTACTAAGTCTCCCTGTTGGGGCTGCAGTGATTTTGTAAATGGTGTCTCATTGCTCTGTTCAAGTTGTATGTAAAGAAATGTTGTAAATGGAGAGAAATACAGCTGTTTGCAATTAACAATGTGATATGAATATAAAATGTCATGAAATAATAATTTGACCTTCAGCTGTAATCAAATCTATGACAGCATACAAAAGCATCATAGGATTATAGGATCATAGGAGATTGCTGGGTTATAAACCTGGAGGTTGTTTTAAGCCTAGCCATTTCAACCCAATGTAATACCATAGAGGTACTAGTCAATACCCAAGACTGAAGACTGCCAAAGGCAATAAACAGTGAAATTATCTCACAAAACCACATAGAAACTTCTAATTCACTACTGCCAGCAGCCTAAAAAATGTTACAGTAACTGAGTCATAGTAGTGGCTTTAGTCTGCCTTTACTCTGAATTCCCACAGTGCAGTAGACATATCACATTTGCATTAAAGTAACTAGAATACTGAAGTTGAAATTAAAATCTTCAGCTTTTGCCATAGAAAATTAAACAGCTTCCACCATCACTCAGTGTTGGTGCACTGTGTCAACCTCCTTGCAAATACTGAGGACAAAAAGTGAAGGCTATTCCATGATCTGTTTCTGACCACATGTGTTGTGTGTGATTCTATTTTTCAACCAGATTAAATGTGTGAAAAGGGAGTTGATTAGACAGTGATGAAAATGGGGCTGGCAAGTAGAGTGTAAGACACTGGGAAAGAATATAGAAATTTGCAGGAGGATGGTGAGAGAACACCATAGCTATTTACTTCTTTAGTGGATAAATGTAAAATTGTGCAATGAATGCCTTTGGGGAATCAACACACCAGGGATGATTGACAACAATAGAACGTTGTTGTTCACCAGTTGGACCAAATCAAATGTGTCCTTAATACACACAGGTGAAGTAGACAGCTATGTATGAGATGAAATTTTTTTTGTGGGACAGATTCCCAGTTCTGTATTTTTTTCTATACAGATGAATGCTGAGCAAGGGGCTTAGGACTGCCAGGGTCAGGTTGTTAGGGTATGTTAGGAAGCAGGCACAAACGTCAAGACATGCAAGACAGACAGGAATGGATACACCATAAATGGGGATATGTAGGGGACATCAGAGGCACATACATCCACATCCAGCTTGAGAACAATAAGAATCTAGTCCTCACTCACAGAACATAAATCAGTGTCTCCTGCATCAGTGCTGGACATGGCATACTTTTTGCAACATGAAGCAAGACCTTTTCAACCCTGCCAATATGTGCACTGAGATTCCTCTCCATTATACTCTCCACCAGCCTTGTCAGCTCCTGCTAGGTGACAAAATCACAGCCAACACTCATAATGCTCCCAGAGGGTACCACTACACTACCAACCAGGGCAGAACTACCTAACACAGATGAAGCAGGGGTTGTGAAGGCAATCCAGGGAGGTTGTGAACTAAAAGTGCTGAGTGTCTGTGCTGCCATCTGTTGAGAAATGGTTGGCTGAGCTGCAGTGGTTGGTCTACCTCTCTGCGCTCTTGCTCACTTTGTTTTCAGTAGGAAAGTATGTAAGTAGCAGAATGCTAATGAATTATAAAACCACAATAAGTTAATAAATAAAAAAAAGAAGGAGAGATAGGGCGAGGGAGACAAAAAAAATAGAATTAGATCAATGATATGTCACAATTTTTTATTTTTTCAATACACATTTTTTGGCAATACATACATATGATAATTGTACACTTTTGCAACTTCCACATATGATAGGAAGATATTAATGTGTCATAAAATAAATAAATTTCATAGCTAATATATAATAAATAGCAGTCTTTATTTCCCTATGAAGTATAAGATATATGCATTCATGTATTAATTGAAATTTCTATAACAGAATAGTTCCCAGCATTCATTATTACTGTTAATATTTTAGAAATACTCTTCTGCAATCAAACCTAGATGCTCCTTTTGGGTTTTGAACCCACATAGTTAAGCTAGAGCTCTTATTGCTTAGTGCAAGCAGCACAAAGTTGCAGTATCCCTGC
>NC_056743.1:1369765083-1369832583 GCF_019279795.1 Protopterus annectens
GTACCCTTGGATTTTTTCACAGTTGTGCAGGCTTCACACTAAGCCTGCACAATTATGGGGTGTTAGATGAGAAGCAGCACTCACTGAATATGCATGCTGCTTGTGATGACCCACCACTGGCACAGTAATCAAGGAGCCTCAATCCTCACCACTAGCAACAGTGGGGGATTACAGTGAGAGGATGACAAGTGCACATACAATATTTCCAGATGCAGCACTCTGCATCAAGTGCAATTTCTCTTAAGAGCACACAGAGACCATTCTGGGGCTGGTTTATCTTTCTCCAGATCCCCGGTAAGACTTCCTATTCGCACAGCTATAGATTTGAGATCTCACCTGAGTAGCCAAGCCAAGACCTCCAGCACCATCTCTGTCCAACCAGTGCTTAATGTCCCTGCCCAAGTAGCTGACACACACACACTTTACCATTTTATTTATACACACACACACACACACACACACACACACACACACACACACACACACACACACACACACACACACACACACATACAACACACACACACACACACACACACACACACACACACACACACACACACACACTCACACACACACACACGCACACACACACACCCCTGGGAAAGGATGGCTCAGGTTTACTAGCTATGCCCCCTTCTGCCTAGACTATAAGGTAGTTTTCACTGCAACCAGCCAGCTCCTTATCAGTTACTTTAAGACCCTTAATAAAGGGTGTCCAAACTTACTGTGTAATGTTACTATCAACACAAATGGTAGTTTGACCAAGAGCAAGGTTGTTAGGAGTGGCCTATGCAGTGTCATCAAATAAATATGCAAGTACTCTCAGAACTTAAATACATCTCACATAGATCAGCCACAATGAAAAGTTTAAATATATTTAATAATAAATATTAAAAGAACAAGAAAATACTCAGTATATAATTACAATAACATCAGAGCTCAAAACCACAGGAAATATTTAAAACAAGATTGCAGGACAGTCTCAAATAAATAAACAAAACATCTAAACTATACTTGACTATAGTCCTGACTGAATCTACGAGAATTATTGTACTGTTCCCTAGGTGTACTTACAGAGCAAGGCAGATATCTGGTGAATGGATCTTCTTGTCAAGTCAAAGATAAAATGCAGAATACTCAGTCTCTCTCAGTTATTAAATTAATATCTCAAACATTACTGCTGGGATAGCTTGCAGAATGACATCATTTCTTGTCATCTGATTCTATCCCAGGTAAAACCCCCAATGTTGAAATCTATCAGTATTTAGCATCTACCTGTGACAATGCATAGACCTCAGATCTTTGACAAATGGTGGAAGTCATAAAACAATAAAACACTTCCAGGACAATATAGAAAGCTCCCTAGTTTTATACATTGTGTCTCTTGCTGCACTAAAACTGAAATATAACATCTTTCTATGGCCTGGTCATAAAGTAATTTAATTTCAGCCAGTTGTCTGAAGTTAACCTTCTATATTCCAGTTTCCACTGTTAAAATATATACATCTAAACAGTTACAATAGTGCAGGTACATTTCTGTTCTATTCAAGTAGGACATGCTGTGGTTGCATTTTAAGGACTTTGCAAATACCTTTTTAGCACACACTTCTGTACCATCAGTTTGATATACACATGACATGCAGTTCTAATACATTTTAACACAAGTATCTTATATGAATCATGTTGATATTCACAAATGACATATAATTATTTACAAAATTCCAGATAGCTGCGCTGTCAGTATCTCCTTTTGTGACACTGCTTATTATACTTACATGATTGCAAGTACTGTTTGGTGGCCAGCAACAGTGTTGTTGGTCATGAAATCGTGCTGGAAGCAAGAGCATACAATGTAAACAAAAATACTTGCTTGACGGCAAATATATGTGAGCATGGTAGGCAGTCTATATGAAGTAAAGGCAACTGACTTATAAGTATGTAGCTGCAGGGGATGTGAAATTGTGATAATTTACACAGAATACAAGGATAATTATGAGAGGATGGTAAATGAATAAAATGTAGCCAGTTAATGCATTCAAATGTGATGTTGCCCCAAATAGGAATACATGCATATTGATGGTAATAATAAATAATCCTGTTTGTAACTGTCTACCTATGAATATAATATAAAAACTGACATGATAACAATGGATATGAGAGGAACAAAATGCAACATTGTAAGAAAGTGGAGTAAATGGGATATTAATATTGAGTACATGCTGAGTAGAGATAATTAGTAATAAGAGTGGATAAATCATGGGCAATTCACATACAGTGAAGTTATTGAATATGACATGTTTATACAGGGAATATATAGGTGATAACTGACTGTACTGCTGTATCCTCCACAACATCCTGTATAAACAAGACAAGAGCCATACAGTGTCATGTGCAACTGAAAGGGATATGTTTTAACATCTGTGATTTGGCAACCAGAGATATGGGGAATATTACACTGACATATGTCTTAGACAAGCATGTGTTTTTTCCTACATGTGCATCATAAACAGTAACATAATAACTATCAAAATATACAAGTGACAAATGACACAGTTCTAATGACTTTGCAGTACTTCAAAGTCTCCATAAATGGAGTGCACATAATATAGAAATAGACTGAGCATACCAAGAAGACATTACAACAAAGACTGCCATAACAGCATGTAAACAGCACAAACACATATATTATTTGCATTAATAATAAATCATTCATGCAGTGTGGTTTGTGTAATGTCAAAACATTCATAGAATGCTACCCTTGGCTGGAATTGAGCAGCAAGCTATGTAAGCCTACCAACTATAAGCATGTGTATAAATTGCATGTGCCACAGTGGAATGCTTAACAAAGCTATGAGATTCCACCTATGTGAAGTCATTACATCATATACTTGTGTTGCATTTTTTTAAGATACAAAAGTTTGAGGAGGTTTCTCTCCTTGTAATGGTGCACATTATAATGCTCATTGTTTTCATTTGTGCACAACCACATGTGCAAATGTAATGTTTGCAGTCACCCAACGCAGGTTTTGAACAACTCACTGTGTGATGAGAGAAGCTGTATGATATTGGAAAGAATAAATGCACCACAGTGTCAATGGTGCTGCAAATGTGAGATATTTTGGTCTTTAAAGGCATGGCATCATTTTATTGCAATGGAGATGTGTGCTTATGTTTTCTTTAAAATACTGTTGCTACATATGTGTTTCTGACACAACATTACCTGCTGCTAGGTATACTCAGAAATATGAGATACATAATACAGTCATCACTGTGGTGGGAAAATGGTAAACTGGCGCAATTTGTGCATAATCATGAATGGAACGCATACCTTACTAAGGAACAAGCATACAGAACATAGTCTCATGTCCTCACACCCTGGAAGTTCTCATGGGAAAGACACATGCAATCCCATGGCATTATAATTATCAAATAAAGCATTTCTGTATAAAAAAGAGCAGAATGCATTGTAAAAGGAATCCACATCCATGTGTGCAAAAAGCAGATTCCTGGCTTGAAACATTGTTGCCTAGTGAGTCCAAGGAGTAATGGCTGGATTTGAACAGGCTACCTAAGATCTTAAGGTACAGCACACTGCCTGAATCACACAACCCACATGAGATGTTCATTTATAATTGTGACACTGCACATTTGAATGTATGGCATCACCATTCTTTCATACATCTATGTTATTCTAAAATGTATGAAGGCTGTTGAAGGGCAAAGTAACATTACAGAGCTACAAGCATTACAGGCCTTCTCTACACAGCATAATAGATAAAGACACACAGACAGTAGTCCATCATTGTTGGATTCAAACCTCCTCCCTCTCTACTTATACCATCTAGAGAGCACAATAACAACAGCGAACACCACAGGGTAACTCTTGCAATCACTTTGATGGGGTTCTTTCTTGACAGCATGAGGTAAGCATTGTGTTTCCAAAAATGTTTATTGCCTTGGGGTAACACAGATCTATAGGGTAGTCCTTGGGCATGCAAAATATTTCACCTAAGTAGAATTTTACATAAGGAGTGCTGTCACTGACACAGTTGCACATGACAGTACACACACTGACACTAGTCACCTAATGCAGAATTCAAGCCCCCTACCTGTTTACACAATCTATACAACACAGAGTTAGCCAAAAGTGCAGAGCAGAACTGTGAGTTGCAAGTACACAATGTGAAATTTTGACATGGTGACCTCAACAGAGAGCTGGGAAAAGATGGTTGTAGTAAAAGTGTGATAATGGGATTGGGGCATCTTCTCTCATGCTAAAATGTTCTGCTTAGTGGAGGTTGACACAGCATGACTTTTCAGAATGCTATATGCAACTGACATTGAAGCCACTTACAAATTGCTCACTGTGAGCTTTGAACCTCTTACTTGTCTAGTTATACAATCTAGGAAACACAGTATTAGCTGCAAGCGCCTCAGGACAAGTCTGAGTCTTATGAGGGAGAGTGCATTTTTGACAGGATGACCTCATCAATATGTTGCAGAAAGGATGGTTGTGTTAAAATTGGAATACAATTGAGATGGGGCTGTGTGAAAAGTTAAATGTATTCTCCTCAGTCGAAGAGGACACAGCACATTTGACATTGAAGAATTATTTAATTGTTACCCCACACAGACACTCAAACAAGTTCATGAGGGTGAGAAATGAACCTCCTATCTATCTAATTACATAATCTAGAGAGCACAGTATTAGTTACAAGCACCACAGTAGAAGTCTAACTGTTAAGGGGAAAGAGTACACATTTGACAGGATGACATCATCAGTGTGTCACAGAGAGGATGTTTGCATTAAAAGTGCAATAAAGTGCAGAGGGAGTTGTGTGTAAATTTAAATGTTTTCTCCTCAGTGAAAGTGGACACAGCACACTTACATTGAATTGTTACTTACCTATAACTATACCCCCCCAATATGGTTACACAATCTACAGACCACACTATTAGTTGCAAGCACCACAGGAGAAGTCCATATTTAATGGTTTAAGGAAGGACATTTGTAATTAGAAATAATTCACTGTTTAGAGCAACTCGTACTATGAATCACAGGTTTTGAGACAAATGCATATGTGTGGATAGGCCACAGTAAAAGCACTGTGATTAGCCTCATGTAATGACAAACCTCTTTGCTAAGATTTTTCTACTGTCCATATACATTGCATTATTGTGAGGGATATGTACCTGTTTCACAGTATGGGATGCCAATGGCAATCACAGTTGTAAACCAGTGGATTATCAATCAAAATTTCTGTCACTTCAATCTGGGATTATTGCACACTTGCCTTATCCAGGCTTGCACAATATGCAATGACAATACACTTCCTAAACAGGACAGTGCACCACAGAATAAGAGTGATGGATTATATGTGAATAGGTTATCCAACATTGTAACACATTTGCAAGTTTAACCATTGGAGGTAAACATACATTAACAGTCATACTTAATTGAGTCAACTCCACTCTAAAATCCAAATAACTTGACAACAGTCAATGCAAACATACAGACATTGTGCAACATTAGCAAACAATTATTTGCCCTAAATTATCTTTTAGTCTCTGCCTGAAGTGCAGTACTGCCAAAGTAAGTTGCACAGCAGATGGCACAATGTTAGTGCAGGCATAATCATATCATGAAGTACTGTACCTAGAATGGGAATTAGCAGTAGTCTGTATTGGTCTGTGCAGACTTTTATACAAAGAAGCATTCTGCACATATGCATACAACTATATGTGAATCTGATGGAATACTGAACAGATATGTGTTATGGTCATGTTTCAGGTGTCACGATTTACACATTTATCATGACAGTTGCAGTTAGTGAATCCTTATCTGTATGGTAGAGGTATATTATAAACACACATGGGACCAAGGATGTTACTGCTGGTGGAAACATGGCCTATATAAACAGTTTTGAATCAAAGAGGTTTATTTGATGACAGAAGTGGTGGGAAGAGGTGGAAAGTTGGTGACAGGAAAATACAGTACCGGCATTCTTACTCATTGGTTTATGTTTCTTTTCTGCACATATCTGTGTTGCCTTACTGTTTGCTTTATCAACATAATTGTTCATGCAAGATCTGTACAAGAGAGGCTTCAAAATAGGGAGCAAGTGCATTAGTATAGCAGTGGGATAATGGTGTGTTAAGAAAAGGTGTAGCTAATATTTCCATCCTCAGGAGTCAACAAATGCATTCATAGATAGTTTGGTATACATCTGGATTTAAACTGTGAGAGTATTCCAATAAAAACATACAGACCTGAGTATTATCTAAACAAAAAATCTAACAACAGATTGCAGAAAAGGATAACGTATGTATTACTCTTCACTACCCTCATGGCAACTGTAAGCTGTACATTCAAATCTTCATCTTGTTGAAAAGTAGATTAACCTATCTACATATTGCAGAATGAAGGGCACTAGAGTAATGTGACTGAAGGAAAAACTCACAAGTTGTTGCCATAAGTTGTGTACTTCCATTTAACTTCAGTTGAGTTGGTGCTCAATACCAGACATCATGCAAATACAGAATAACTGTTAGTAAAAGAAGAAGTCTTCAGAGCCGAGTGCCACACAAGGTTTTTAATGAAATTTATAAAACAGGTTCAGAGCCAAGTGTCGCACAAGGTTTTTAATGAAATATATATAACAAGTATCAGGTATCAGGACTTCATTAGAACATCAACTCTCAACCTCCAAGTTATTCAATAATCAGCTTAATACAACAAAAGACTTGAACAAATTAATTAATTAAACATTTTTAAAAACAAAAATGACCAAACTGCATTGATTAAGGACTATGACAAACAGATGAAGGGGTTGTTACTAAGCATTGAAACTGTTAATGATGGCATTAGATGTGATTTACTGTTTGAAAGTAGACAACGGGAACGTAATGTCATTTTGAGAGGTATTGAGAATGATATCAATGGCCTTAAGAATAAATAAAATTAAGTAAATTGCAAAGAGATGTGTTGGAGTATGAGAATGGTACTGCTTACCCCCACCCCCTATTGTGGGAAATACAAACATGCATTTTGGGAATGATGTGGCTAAAAGTAATGACAACAGTACAATGTTCCATGAAGTTAACACCAATCCCTCTGAGCTAGGCAGCCCTTTAGGGAATCCTCCCCTGAGATGCTCCCAAAGATTGAGGGACAGGGAAAAGTATGCACTGCCCAGGTAATATCAATGGATCAAAGGAATCAACCAGCAACATACTTCAGGGCAGGGGGAGGCAGAGGGGCGGTACCCAGATGAACAGTTCGAACAAGGGGAAATTAAATAACAACTTGATTGTTAGCAAACATTTGGGTGATTTTAAGATTTTTAATTACAGCACTATCAATATAGCTGCAACATGGACTAATCTGTTTGAAAGAGGCTTGACTTTAGTACTTGCATCTAACATTAGAATAGACGAGGCTTTATTACAGCTCAGATCGTTTGCACAGAAAATTAATTTTCCTTTCTTCTTTAAGAATCTCCAGGAGTTGGAGAATAACTCTGGCACCCAACTAAAGAGGCCAAGTACATTTAACCCACCCTTGCATCTTACTGTTTTACTGTTTGAGAAATTATATGAATTCAACTTTAGGGTCTTTCTGAAACATACTAGGGTTAGTACATCAGACAGGAATTTAAACAAAAAGGAGCAGGATTTATTTAAAAAGATTTTGGCCAACAAACAAGTAAGGGTGATGAAACCCAACAAGGGGAGGGGGTGGTTTAGTTGTCATGGATAGGAATGATTATATTGACAAAATGCTGAATCTATTATATTCAGATACCTAAGAGAAGGCTTCGATTAATGAACTCAATATTGCATATCGGAAGATATATTTTGTTTTAGAAGCTGTTATTGAACAACCAGATTACTAATAAAGAGCATGCATTTTTATGTATGGCGAATCCCAAGATACTAGGGATTTTTGGTATTCCCAAGGTCCACAAGTGTCTACACAACCCCCTGTTATGCCCGATATTTGATACCAAGGCCTCAAAGACCTTTTGTATAGCCAAGTATATTGATTTCTATACCAAGAGGTTGCTTGATGTGAACCCTGTTTTACTTAAGGACTTATGGGACTTTTTAACTAGAATTACCAATGGCCTGTTTCAGGAGGGGCTGACATTTGTCACAATTGACATTCAGATTTATTTTCAGTTATCCCCCACAAAACAGGGTTAGAATGATTCTATAAATATTTAAGGGGCAACACAAACCTTAGTCATAATAGGCTGGAGGTCCTCAAAGACTTCATGGATATAGTCCTGGTGAACAACTTTTTGACCTTTGAAGTCATCAAGGTGCCTTGACACGCTATTAATAGGGCGTAGGAGAGGATTCATTCATCACCACCAAAGACTCCCTATGGAACAAAGAACAAAATCCCGTACATGTGAGGCAGAGCACTGGCTTGTTCAAGAGAAATCTTGAATGGATGATGGAGAGTGAGATATACCCCAGGGGGATTACCAGTGTCACACTGCTCGACAGAGATAGTTCCCCATACTAAAGGGAACCTATGAACCTAAATGTTTAGACAGAAGACTGGGGTAGCGTGTGCCCCCATATTTGCCAACACTGTCTTGTTTTGTTGGGAAAAGAACAATTCAGGCTTCAAAGAGTGTTGTCTCTTTTGTGGGTGCTTCCTGGATGATATAATTTTTTTTTCTGGAATGACACTGAGTCAAAACTACAAGAGTTTTTTGACTATTTACATTCCTCCACTAATTTTTTTAACTTTTACCATGGAGGCTCAGGGGAATTCAGTGCACTTTCTTGATATCTATCTTAAAAACAAAGTTGAGAAAAACGGGTTTGATTCCACTATATATTGAAAACTCAGTTATTCCTACTCTTTTTTTTTTTTTTTTTACATTTTCAGAGTATGCACCCCCTACATCAAAATAAGTCCATTGTCAAGGGGCAGTGTGAGACACGCCCAGATAATTTCAAATAATGAGAACTTTCAGACTGAGATGTTTAACCTGTAGGAAATGTTTGTGAGGCGAGGTTACCCTGAAAGATTCCTGAACACTATTTTTGGTGAAGTTTATAGGAAAAGAAACACGGGATTACTTTCCCCCTATTAAGAAAGGGACAGAATAACAACTCTACACAAGGTGAAGTTCTTAACATTGAACAGAAAGGGGTTAGTAGTTTCCAACATGGGCTAATTTTACCCTATACATGACAATCTGAAGGCTTGAAAGAGATTGTTGAAAGGAATTGGTCCATTTTTTGTACTAGTAGTGAATATGTTTATATTATAGAACCAAAACACAAGTTGGGAAAATGTTTAAATGTGGTGACTGTAACTTTTGTAGGTTCATGTTTGAGGGATCCTTCCTGTGATTCCTGGATTTGGGAATATTCAATTCAACCATAGATTTTCATGCAGTAGTAAGAGAGTGGTATACCTTGCCCTTTGCACAGAATGCACTCCATTCTATATTGGGAAAACTAAGAGATAATTAAGGGACAGGGTATATGAACACAACTATGACATTAGGAAGGGGTGAGTATAATGCACTGGCAAGACATGTCAAAGGAAATTCTAGACATGGGTTTAAATTCTGCGTGATTGATCAGGCTCAACTCGGGGACCAGATGGGTCCTGTGAATGGCTACCATGAGTTCCTTGAGCTGAAGTGGCAATTAAGAACTAATGCCACTCAGCCCCCAGGGGTAAATGACAACATATCTATCACTAGTTTGCTTAAATTTAAGGCCTGCTATTATTTTTAGCTATGGCATCTATCTGGAGGTAGAGTTGGATTGCATATTGCTCACAGCCATAGTTGTTATTTGTTTATTTTGACTATTGCAAACACGTAAATCTATTTATTTGCTCACAATTTGTTATGATTTACAACAATACAAATTTGTTATGAGTAATGTGTAGATTAGCATGGGAATATTATGCTTTCTTATTATTAATTGTTTAAACTTTTAAGGGTGATTTTTATATATGGAATGTAGACAATTGTCTGTTTGAATTATTTTAGCATGTGGAATATGAAGTCAATGCAGTTTGGTCAGTTTTGTTTCTAAAATGTTTAATTCATTATTTTTTCAAGTCTTTTGTTGTATTGAGCTGATTATTGAATAACTGGGAGGTTGCCACCCACAGTTATAAAAATTATGATTTGTTGAGAGTTGGTGTTCTGAGGACATCCTGATACCTGTGGACAAAAGTGCTTAACCTGTTTTATATATTTCCTTAAAAACCTTGTATGGCACTCATCTCTGAAGACTTCTTCTTTTACTAACAGTTATTCAGTTGTGTGAGTGTTGTGTTACCATATTGCAAATACAGTACAGAAAAACTGATGAGACAGAAGGGAGAAGATACATAGACAGGGGGAGAAAGAGAGAGGGACCAAGTAGCTTATGAGAGAAGAAGGATAATGTTGGCATTTAAGAATATGTAGGCAAAGGCTAGTCATAAAATAGTGTACTAAATGCCTGGATAAGAACCTTTGAAAGTATGCTAAAAACTGTTTATAGAATTGAGTATTATCTCATTACACAACACAGGCAGCTGCAAAGATATTTGAAGAGAAAGACAGGCTAAGGTACTCAGAAATGAAAGATTTCACAATGCAGAATGTAAGATTACAAAGGGAGAATGGAGAACAGAAGATAAGTAAAGTTGTTATGGAATACCTGTGAAGTAAATAATTTAGTATAGAAAGTATAACACAGATAATGATGATGGAACAATGTATTCTAAGATTAAGGGAAAACAGGTGGAGTGGGAGATATCAGAAGAAGAAATAAGGACATGGGAAAGAAAAACAGCTTTAATGTGGTGCAATAGTTATGCAAAGGAGAAACAAAACTGATCAATACAAAAAGCAGCACCAAATATATTTGAAGAGAAATACTGACAAAGGCATCTAGATTTGGAAAATTTACAATACAAAAAAAGTGAAAGTAGACAAAAGGATCAGTAATGGAGAAGTTAAAGAAATACAAACTGAACTTATGGATTACCTGCAAAGTGAAGTATTTAGTATAGAAAATCCAACTCTGGCAATGTCAAAACATGGTGACATAGTGAGTCCCCAACTAAAGCAAAACAGGTAGAAATGGAAGGATCTCATCAGTTGGCACATGAAGACACTCTGGAAACTTAAACAGGAAACCACTACAGAAGTTCAGTTGGAGTTTCACAGCAGGGGAAGGGCAGGAATTGGTGGCAACTCTGATATAGTCAATATTTTGGAGTGATAGGCCAGTGAGTTCCCATATGATAGAGCTAATAATAAAGCAGGATGCAGCTGAGGAGAAAATGTTACAGGAAGATGCTCTGGAACTTTCTGTAGAATGACCACAGGAAATGGAAAATAAAGAATTTGCCCTGAGTTTAGAAGAAAACGATATAAAGGAAAAGTTCCTTCATTTAATAGACATGGATAAACATACTAAGATCAGTGAAAGAAATAGATTACAGAAAATCAATAAGACCCAAATGTTAAAAGTCTGGTAAAATAAATGAACACAATAATTAAGACTATTAACAGAAATCCATGTGATATAACAGAAGTAAATAGGATATATTACTGTACAGTAAAATTAATAACAGATAAAGTCTTACCACAAAAATATGGGGTAATAAGGGAAAGGAAGGGAAGAAACCAAAAGCTATCATGGAAGCATTGACTAGAGAAAACTATAAAGCAATTAATATTTAGAAAGATAGGTGGATAAAGGCAAAACACTGTATCAAAACAGAACAGGATGTATCATGCTCTATTACAAATAATAAACTAAAGATATCAGCACAGGCAGAAAAACCTAGAAGATATAGGTTCATAGGTTCATAGGTAGGTACTAGGCTATTAGCCCAAGGGCCTACGTAAGCCTAGCCAACAAGATTCCCTGGTTTACACCACCCAAGAAAGTCATTTTCCTGTGCCACTGAAGAGCAGAGACACAAAAGTGATCCCCGGGGTGTATTTCCTATTTCCCATCCACTCATCAAGATTTTTCTTGAAGAGTGCTAATGAAGAACTTTGCTTGACATAGATGGGTAGCCTGTTCCAGAGTATGGTTAGTCTACGAGATCAGAAATCTATCCTTCCAGCATGTCCTGTTTATTGCAGTGACAAGGTTTAGGTCCCTAGAGCATGTATCTCGGAGGGATTGGGATTTCTTTAGGTGCAGCATGTCCAACAGCTCTGGGTTTGACATAGCTTTATATGTTAGGCAGAGATCACCTCAGAGTAGGTGATATGCTATGGAGTAAAGCTGGAGTTTTTTGAGACAATCAGTGTAGGGCATTTGTTTGAGGCTAGTAATCCTCTTTGTGAGGTACTTCTGTGGCCTTTCCAGCTGCTGCAGATGTCTTGTGAGGAAATTCCAAAAGGGGCGTTGTACTCTATAATGGGTCTAATGAGTTTTGAGTACAGGGGAACAATGACCTAATTTTTCCTGGATGAGAACACTTTTATGATGAGGTGTGCCACATAGAAGGATGTCCTGACTATTGTGGCGATGTGTCTATCAAGGGAGAGACTACTGTCCACCTGGGTCCCAAGGTCTCTTATCACATATTCGGTGTTAAGTAGATTGCTGCCTATATGGTAGTTCATGGGGACAGAGTTTTTACCAAAGGGGATGACACTGCACTTTTTGGCATTGAGCTTGAGGCCATGGCTCTGACACCAGGCATCTGTCTCAGCGAGCCCCTTTTGTAAGATGTCCACATCATTTGGGGACTTGACTATGGCTCCTAGTTTGCAGTCATCTGTGAATTTTGTTAGCCCAAGGCCTTCCATGTTAGCCTGTACTTCAGAGAAGTAGATACCAAACAGGAGAGGTCCCAGGATGGAACCCTGTGATACTCCACTTGTCACTGTCTTGAGGTCAGATTTGGAGTCTGCAACTTTTACAGTGTGGGTTCTGTCAGTGAGCCAGTTGGCAACCCAGCTGTGTGAACTACCTTACCCTCATCTACGGCTTTGGTGACATCCTCAAAGAAGTCGATCAGGTTCAGGAGGCATGATCTGCCTTTCACAAACCTGAACTGGGTGGGATCCAGAGTATGGAGGTTACCAATGTCTTTGTTTATGAGTTCCATGATGATACGTTCCATGGCCTTGCAGACCAGGCTCATCAGGCTAATAGGTCGTTAGTTCCCGGGATCAGTGGTGGCTACCCATTTGTGGAGTTGGATAACTGTTGCTGTGCGCCATTCAGTGGGCACAAAGCCTGATGCAAGGCTATGCAGATAAATATGAAGGAAAGTACAAAATAAGCAATTCATTGATGACCCAAAAAAGATTTATAGAGAATCGAGGAGCAAAGCAAAAGGAATAGAAATACCACCAAAATAAACAAATAAATAAAATAAGAAATAGACACATTTTGGAGAAATGTCTATGAAGACCCTGTAGAACATAAGAAAGATGTTGAATGGATAGAAGCAATAAAAGAAACAGTAAGACGTTCAATTGTACAGAATATGAAATGGGATGAAGTGAAATCATGGCCACAGAAATTGGAATAAAGTTAAGACAAGCTCCTAATTGGAAAACCCCAGGCACAGATGTAGTACATAACTTCTGGCTAAAAATATTAACATTGTTACACAAAGACTTAGCCTTGAGTAAGAACTACTTATATCAGCACACTGAACAGACACCAAAGTGGTTAACTACAGGAAAACATAATACTCATTCTTAAAAGTGAACATGCAATCTGTCCTAAAAACTACAGACCTATAACTCACCTTCCAATGATGTATACACTATATAACAGAATTGATGCTGATGGTGTGTAGTCATTTAGAAGAAAACTCAGTCATGACAATAGAACAAAAGGGTAACAAAATACATTGTATGGAACAAAGGATCATTTATGTTAAATAAAGTCACAATGGAGAATTGTAAAAAGGGGAAGAATGTAAGTATGGCATGGACAGTTTACAAAAAAGTAGTTGACAGCATGATGCATTTATGGATAAATGGGTGCTTAACATATGTATAAGATACACCCTACAATGATCATTTACATTGCAGTGACCATGAAAGAGTGGTAAACCACTTTGCAGCTAAGCCATTATAAAGGACAAATTACTATTCCAGGGTTAAAAATTCAAATGGGATATTCTAGGGTTACTATCTTTCACTGCTGCTTTTTTGTCTTGCTCTTAAGCCATTAAGCTGACTACTTAATAGATTAGATCATACTCCCTGACAACAACAAAATGTGAAGACTTCTCATTTTTTTTTCTGGATGATTTAAAACTGTATAGTTCATCAGATGAGGAGCTGAAAACACAACTGGAAGTTGTCAAAACGTTTTCAAATTATATAAGAATTCCATTTGGTCTTGATAAATAATGTGCAAAAGCAACATAGAATGCAAGAAAGCTGCAGCACCAAGAAAATATCAGTCTGGGACAAGAATGTGTTATAAAGGATGAACAACAAAACATGAACAAATGTGACCAAAATTCAGGAAAGAATATTTTAGAAGAATAAAATTAATACAGAAATAAGCCCTGACATCTAGGAACAAAGTCCAAGATACAAACCAATTTGCTCTTCATGTTCTGACAGTTTTGGGGTAATTGACATTCCTCAAAAAGTATTGGATCAGTTGGATTGAAAAACAATAAAAATGTTTCACGCTTATCAAATGATATATAAAAATCAGTGTAAACCAACATTATATATTCATCGTTCTGAACAATTTATGGGCCTTCTTGAAATTGGTTACATGTATAAATCTGCAATTGTATAACTATATACACATCTGCTGACCTCATCAGATCCAAATATAGTGAAAGTTTTGAAACATGAAGAGAACAGATCTGACTTCTCTGCTAGTTTAGGAGTAGCATATCAGTGTCAAGCAGGAATGGAAATCAAACCAGAAGTAGACAAAAATTAGGTAGCAAATGAATGCACTAAGAAACAAAATAAAGAATATAAGGTAAAGGGTGAGATGAGAAGGCAGGAAATGTGGAAAATGCATAAATATAGTTGCAAGTACAGACAGCTCATGGAATAACCTCATGTCAATTAGGATCTGACACAGAAATGGTTAAGGAGTGGTGAATTTAAAAGGAAAGATAAAAGATGGTCCCACAAGGTTCTGTTCTTGGCCCTCTTCTCTTCAACCTATTCATTAACAACTTTCACCAATCCATCTCAGAATCATCTATCATCCAGTATGCAGATGACTCAACAATCATCTACTCAGCCTTCTCTCCCTCCGAGCTCCTAGCAAAAACCCAACTAGCCTTCTCCAAAATAGAAACCTGGATGCAGTCTAACAATCTGGCAGTAAATGCAAATAAAACCAAACTAATGGCTTTTTCCCTACCAAAAACTCCATTGACAAATCTACATTTACAATACAGGGCCAAAACAACACACTCTTTGAAATTGTTCCCAACACCAAGCTTCTTGGCATCATTATTGATAAAGAACTAAAATTTGACACCCACATCCACTCCACAATCAAGAAAATCCACCAAAAGTTAGGTCTCTTCTACAGGCACAACCGCTTCCTAACCCCTCTACCCATCAAACTCTTGCATCCACCTTCCTACTCTCCTCCCTTATGTATAGTGCCCCTCTTTTCACCAATCTTCATCTTGGACTTCGGTCCAAACTTGAATCCTGCTACCACAAGATCTCCAAATTTGCAACCAATTAAAAAAACTCATCCCACCACTGCCACTCCCTCCTCACCCTCAACTGGCTTGAACTACCCAAATACCTCAGTTACCTACAACTCACCATTGCCCACAAGCTAATCTTTAAACCTGCCAACTGCCCAGCTCTTGCTACCTCCTTAAAACCTTACATTCCTAACCACTCACTCAGATCCAAAAACCAAAAATCTCCTTTAGGTCGCCAAACCTGCATGACATCCTGGCCATCTACTGCTGTACCACTCCTTAGATAAACAGTGGAACTCCCTCCCCACACACCTACGCAACCTACCTAACCATAGAAATTTCAAATCTCAGCTACTCTCTCATCTTTCTAGCAAATGGGAATGCCCTTGCCATGCTCCAACTTAAACCCCCCATTCCACCTTGCACTGACTCATCAAACTACCTCTATTACTTCATCCCACCCAAAACAATCCCTCCCCTACTAAAAACAAATTTTCTCTCTAATATCTATTGTACTATACTCTCCAGTCTCAAATATACTATTACCCTCTCCATGCACAATATTTTCTTAACCTACTAATGGCTAGTAGCTATATAATTTGAAATATTAAACCTACAATTGAGTTCATAACATAAATATTCACTTTATGTAACTGTTGAAATTTCTGTATTGAATTATGTCTTTTCATTTTTGTAACATTGTGGCAAGCCAATTGCAAATATCATAGAGCTTATCTGTAAATGTTTAATTGGCTGTATGAACTATGTCCTTTTGTAACATGTGAAATGTAACTTGCAATTATTATGGAGCATTTCTCTTCGGGCCTCCACTGAAAACGGGCTCTTCTTGGCCCAGTGAACTTCCCCGGTCATCAAACTTAAATAAATACATAAATAAATAAATAAATAAAATAAAATAAAAAGATTAATATTAGCAGCCCAGGATAGTGGACTACATACATGTTGATTTACAAAGTCCAATGAACATATTGGAGAAACAAACAAATGTAGTTTCTGTAAAACAAAACTAGAAACATTCACACACCTTGTTGCTGGGTGTGATACACTGATGGCAGAGGGCCTGTATACTGAAAGGCATAATAATGTTGCAAAACTGTTGAAGTGGGGATTGTGCAAACATTGTAATACTGAAGTATCTAGAAAGGACTGGAAACATAAACCACTAAGAATTATAGTGAAGAATGAAGTTTATATCAAATGGGATCAGCTACTACCAACAGTTCAACAAATAGATATGAGAAAAAAACAGATATAGTAGTCCATGAAATGAAAATAAAAGTAGCATTGGTCACTGAAATTACTACACCCAGTAATTACAGTGTATTTGGTACAGAGAGACACAAAATCATAAAATACCAGGATTTACAGGCAGAGTACTCAGACAGTTCCAATAGTATTTGGAGCAATGGGTCTCATAAAAAATAATTTAGTCTTATTTAGGTATGTTACCTATACATGTAACACCATATAAATTGCAGAAGGAGTCAGTTCTGTGCACATTGGAAGTGTTGCAAAGAGCACCTTTGGCCATCATCAAAGATTGAAACAATACTAATTTCATGGTTTAATCATACTTTGACTTAAGAATGGGATCCATTCCCATTGTGGTATTAGAAACCCAAAAGACTTGAAGAAATTAAACTGAGGGAGAACACCTACTGCACAGACTTTAAATAACACAACTGAAGCACAGTGACAACTTACTGAAGCAGAAGGGGTGAACAGAGAGTGAGATAGAGACAGATTGTGAGGAGAATAGCAGCAGTGTTTTTTCTGGGACATGTAGGATCATCTGTATAGTGTGTTACTCTTACTTATTTCTTATGAAACTGTCATCTTGTGTACAATAAAGTTCTTCTTGTAAGGAGCAAGAAGGTATAAAAGAATCCAATCAACATTAACACATAAGCACAATAAGGGCGGCTTACAAAGTCTCCCTGTTGGGGAGGGAATTTTTTTTTTTTTTTGCAAATTATGTCTTGGTGTGCTATTCAGATGGTATGTTAATGAAATGCTTAAATGGACAGAAATACATGTCTGCAGTTAACTATATGATAGGAATATAAAATGTCATGAAATAATCTAACTTATTACTGTAATTGAACCCATGACACTATGCATAGACATCAGTCTACAAACAGGAGAATTATCTCTACACACCAAATAGGAACTTGTAGATCACTAGATCCAGCAGCCTAAGAACTGCTACAGTAGCTGATTCACAGTAGTGCCTTTAGTCTCCCTTTACTCTATATTTGCATAGCACAGCAGATTTAAACACATTTGTGCAAATATAATTTGACTTCTGCGGATGAAATTAAAATCTTCAGCTTTTACCATAGGAAGTTAAAAGTTATTCACTGTCACTCAGCATTGGTGCTTTATGCCAACATCCATGTAAATGGTGAGGACAAAAAGTGAAGGCTTTCCCATGGGTCAGTTCTGGCCATGTGTGCTGTATATGATTCTATTTTTTTTATCAGATTAACTGTATGAAAAAGAGATTGTAAAGCAGAAGGTAGGACAAAGGGGAAGAAGAATACATGAATTTGTTAGGGGGTGGCAGGAGAGTAGCAGAGGTATCCACCTCTTCAGAACATTAATGTAGAATTGTACAAAGAATTTGATTACATTGAAGAGTCACCACACCAGGGATGGGTGACAACAACAGAATAATGTTGTACAGCAAGTTGGACCAAATCAAGTGTGTCAAGAAAACACATAGTTGAAGTGGAGAGCTATGTATGGGATGTAATATTTTTTGTGGGACAGGTGTCCATTTTCTATATATTTGTGAACAGAGAGGCATGTTAGGGAGATGCTTAGGAATGAGAGGGTCAGTTAGGTAGGTATGGTAGGTTAGGTAGCAGGTGCAGACTTATAGGGCATGCAAGACAGAGAGTTATGGTGATGGCCACAAAAGGTTAGGGGACACCATGAAAGGGGTAGTTATGAGACATCAGAAGTGCATCCACATCCAGTTTGAGAACAGGGTGAAGCCATTCCTCACCCTCAGAACTGTAATCACTGTCACCTGTGTCTGCTGTCTCGTTCAGTGCCAGATGTGGCTTAGATTTGGCAATATGATGTAGGACATTTTCAACCCTGCTGATTTGGGCACTGAGGTGCCTGTCCATCATGCTCTCCACTAGCCATGTCATCTCCTGTTGGGAACAAAATTGCCACCTCCATATTGCCACCTCCAGTATACCAACAGATGGAGCACAGTTGCTAGATGCAGTTAGAGCAAGTAGGACAGGAGTTGTGAAGGCAACGCTGACAGGCATACCTCCCAACCATACCAAATTACTTGTTTTTTTGCCGAGTTTTGGGGTCAAAATAATGTGGTGCCATTATTCCCAAGTGGCACCCCTTAATTTCTGAATTTTCCCCGGCTTTTTATTTTAATCTTTTTTTTTCCTTTTTGAACTGATGTCATCACATGCACTCTGTGAAACGGCCTACCAGCCTGTTGGAATTGAGCTCAAGGACTCATGTGCATGCATTTCCAGCTACCCAAGCAGCATTAACACAGAATGGCTGCTCCAGCCAAGCGGGAACTGCAGAGGTATTTGCAATCTGTTATCTTCTGGGGACTGCAGAGGTATCTGCAAACTGTTATCTTGTGAGGACTGCAGAGGTATCTGTGAATTATCGTTCTGGGGACTACTACATGACTGCAGAGGTATCTGCGAATGGAAATTTTATCTGGGGACTGCTGCATATCCTGCAAAGGTATTATCTCCTGCATTGGTATTTACGTTATCTCCTGCATTTGAACAGAAACTCATGTAATATTTTTTGTTGTTCTTGGGTAATGCTGCTCAATGCCAGAAGTCTAAACCTCAAGATGCACACCCTCGAAGCCCTCCTCAGTATGGAGAACATCGATGTCTGTGCAGTGACTGAAACCTGGTTCAAGGTTCCTGAGAGCACCCCAGCACTATCAGGTTTTACCTCATATCATGCTTTCCGGCCCCAAAACTTGGACCGAACCACAAAAGGAGGGGGAGTATCCATTTTCATCAAAGATACCCACACCTCCAGGTTAGTGGCAATGCACGAAGCATCGGAGACTATCCAGGTGCAACTAACCATAGGCAAAACTGCCTTACAGTTTGTAGCATGCTACAGACCACCCTCTCAAACTCAGGAACCCCACACAGCCTTCCTGAAGACACTGGAGAGTATGAATGTCTCTCCAAATACCATCATTTTGGGAGACTTCAACTACCCAAACATAGACTGGGAACATTACTCAAGCCCCAACACCCTAGCCCAAAGGTTCCTAGAATTCATAAACTCAAATGCAATGGAACAACTAGTCACCATTCCCACAAGAGGAGACAATATACTAGACCTAATCATCACAAACATGGGGACAAAATGCTCCACACCAGAAGTATATCCCTCTTTAATAAGATCAGACAATAAATTAATCTCACTGGAAATCCACATCCGCCCCCACCCCCTGCACAAAAGACCACAGTGAAGAACTTCTCAAAAGCAAACTTCACACTTCTTAAGACTTAAGTGGTATCCTTCAAGGCCCCTGGGCCAGTGGAAACCACAACCCACACTGCTGAATCCTTTGCAAATGCCTTCTATGGGCACCTTCAGGAATGCATGGATCATGCAATCCCAAGTAAAACTAAGACCCATTCCCCCAAAGGCAGGCACCCGGTCTGGTGGACCCCAGCCATAAACAAACTTTACAACAGGAGGAGGAAGCTACTACATGACAGAGCAAAATCCCTAAAAGGGAAGGCATCTCTGATCAGTGCTAGCAAAAAACTACGATCACTCATAAAATCATCCAAGGCCAACTTTGAGAGAAAAATCGCAAAAGACACAAAAGACAATTACAAGGCCTTCTTTAGCTATGTTAGAAACCTGGGTGGAAACTCCCAGATATGCTCAGAGTTAGTCCAAAATGACACAAAATACACTGAACCCACTGACATTGCCAACATTCTGGCAGACAGGTTCAGTGCAAATTTCTCCTCCCCCTCCCCCAAAAGGAGAAATAACTATCCCAGCAGAGTGTAGCCACCCAAACATCTCAGATGCTCAGGTGAGAGCCGCCCTCTCTAAAGCAAAAAACACAGCATCAATGGGACCGGATGGTGTCCCGGGCTGTGTGCTACATGAACTCCAAGAGGAACTAAACCCACACATAAGGCTGCTGTTTAATCTTAGCCTTACTACAGGATACGTAACCAAAGAGTGGCGTACGGCAACAGTGGTCCCACTTCACAAAGGCTGTGCTTCTACAGACCCTGGAAATTACCGCCCCATAAGCTTGACGAGCCTGGTCTGCAAAGCTATGGAGAGGATCATTATGGAACTCATAAACAAGGACATTGGGGACCTACAGACATTGGATCCTACCCAATTTGGCTTTGTCAAGGGCAGATCCTGCCTTTTGAACTTGGTCGACTTTTTTGAAACAGTCACTAAGGCCATTGATGAGGGTAAGGCAGTTCACACAGCCTACCTTGACCTTGCAAAAGCCTTTGACACAATACCCCACTCGGGCATCATAGACAAACTCACCAGCTTAAATGTAAACCCATATGTCACAAGATGGGTTGCAAACTGGCTCAAGGACAGAACCCACAGGGTCAGAGTTGCTGGAGCTATGTCAGACTCTAAGCCAGTCACAAGCGGTGTCCCACAGGGCTCAGTCCTGGGACCCCTCTTGTTCGGCATTTATTTTTCCGAGGTACAGGCAAACATAGGAGGATTGTGGCTGACAAAGTTCGCAGATGACTGAAAACTGGGCGCCATAATTGATACTCCAAAGGACACAAACATCCTTCAGAGAGGCCTCATAGAAATGGATAATTGGTGCTAGAGCCATGGCCTTAAGCTGAACGCCAAAAAATGTATAGTCATACCCTTTGGGAAAAACAAGGTACTGACAAATTACCACATAGGTGGTAATCCATTAAGTACAGAAGAGGTAATCAGGGACCTAGGGACCCAGGTTGACAGTAACCTCTCATTTGACACTCACATTGCCAAAGTGGTTAGGAAGACCTTCTATATTGCCCACCTTATCATGAAGGGTTTCACATCTAGATCAAGACAGGTCATTGTGCCCCTGTACTCTTCTCTTATCAGGTCAATGATTGAGTACAATGCCCCATTTGGGATGTATCTCACCCGACACCTGCAGCAGTTGGAAAGACCCCAAAAGTTCCTCACCAAGAGGATAAAGGGTCTTAAACATATATCATATGCTGCCCGACTGAAAAAACTCCAGCTCTATTCAGTCGCATACCGCCTACTCAGAGGTGATCTGTGCCTGACGTACAAGGCCATGTCCAATCCGGAATTAATGGACATGCTCCACCTCAGAAAATCCAAATCCATCAGAGCCATGAGAGCAAGAGACTTAAACCTCAACACAGAAATAAATAGGACGTGCTGGAGGGACAGATTCATAACCCAGAGGCTCCCTACACTCTGGAACAGAATCCCAGTCCATGTTAGGCAGAGCCCTTCACTGACTCTATTCAAGAGAAATCTCGACGAGTGGATGGGAGATCGTAGTTTTACCCTGGGGGTCATCTCTGTGTCACTACTAGACAGAGGCACAGTAAACTAAACCCTAAAAGGGCATAGTATTCTCATCCCAAGGGGTGGTGAAAGCCATACACACTCTGGCTAGGCTTATAAATGCCCTAGGGCAGATAGCCTAGTACGAACCTATGAACCTATGAACCTAAGAAACATTCTGGTGGCATTTACATTTTACCTGTGAGAAACAATGCATCCTTCTGGTGGTTTGGTTAAAGAAAGTGGAATGTAAAATTGTTAAGACTTTATATCGATGGATAAGGTCAGTGGTTGCACTGTTGTTGAATAACGGTTATGTTTAAGAAGTCTGTAAAGTGTCTAATGCAATACAGAACTGGTGTAAAGGAGTGAAAAGGAGTAGTTTGTGGAACATTTAGAAATATTGATTTGAAATAATATAATGATTATTGAATTTTTGTTAATACTGTAAATGTACTGGTAGGCCGATGTTGCACATTATATGCTTGTGTAAATCACTTCTCAAAGTGTATAATTAATAAAGTCTTGCTGTTAAAAAACAAGCATACAACATGCAAATAATAGCTATATATTTAGATACAAAAAACAGCTGCATTACTCTCAACTTGAACCTGTTATCTCCAGAGTCGAGAATAAAGCCAAAAATAATGATGGCAAAAGTTCCAAGTCAGAGTCGCTTTTAAATACTGATACTATTTAATGGGAAAGTTGGCAGAATAAGAGACTTAAGTTAGAATGCATTCCATGAAGTAAAATAGATCTGCAATTATAATGACTGACTGTGGTAATTCTTTGACTGACTTTTTTGCAAAAGTGGTACAGTCAATCGTTAACTTTAAAAGGGACAGCAAATGTTTGAGCCAAATTCAGGGATATCCCAGAAAGTCAGGGATGACTTGGAGGTAGATATAGAGACAGGTGGACAGAGAGACAGATGGATGATAGACACAAGATATTCTGGAAAAGTTGTCAGTAGTACACCAAACACTAGGCATTTCATATTTTAAAAAGGGACTGCATCTTAACCACTTGTACACATTTGTGTCCCTCCCTTCACTTTTTTGTTAACTTGTATTTTTAATAACCATGTTATCAGACAGTATAAGCTGTTTGCCTGTGCCTTGCTTGGCATTTACTATATTTCACATTGCTTTAGTTTGCTTTATCAGTCTGTTGTTTTCCCCTGCAGGGTGGAACAATGAAATAGATGTGACACCTTTTCAGATGTCACATAGACCAAAAAAGAGCCAGCACAAGATGGTGTGAAAAACTGTATTATAAATAGAACACAGTGTATTTAAAAATACACAAATGTATCAGATTCACCAAATAAATCAGACCGGTTTTGGCAATGCTGCCTTCCTCAGTGAACAAAAACGGAATGACAAAAACTCCCTCCAACAAAACAATATATATATATATATATATATATATATATATATATATATATATATATATATATATATATGTATATATATATGGATACCAGTTAGCACTTATACAATTATTGGATTGATCAGGGTTTCAGAAGTATTCATTCAAGACAGGTGGAAATAATCCACCAAGCTTGACTATCCACTTCTTTTCCTTTGAATTGAGTATCTCATGCAATCCTGCCTTGTCCTGTGTTTTATACATAATACAGTCAATGACTGAAAATCTTAATATCCCAGTTTTATGTTTACAAATATGTTTATACAATACACTAGATTGTTTGCAGTTCTTAATGTCACTCATGTGTTCACTTATCCATAGTCTAAGTGGCCTGGATATTTGTCCGACATAAAATTCCGGGCATGTACAACTTGCCAAATATATCACCCAATTGGTACTACAAGTAGCAAAAAAGTGATATCAAACACTCTGGGTGTATTTTGGCTAGTAAAACTGCAAGTTTTGTAGACCTTTGAACAATTGGAACAATGACCACATGGATTGCAACCCATCAATTTCTCCCCAGTCATAGTTCTCTGGCTGAAAAAAATATCCTGATTCTGACACTTTTTGTAATGCTTGTACAAAAAACTTAGAGACCAACCCTTATGAAAGGAATATATACATTTTTCTCCTACATATTCCATAAGTGAGCCCTCCCCTTGAAGAATATCCCAATGCTTGGAGATGATATTCATGAATGAATGTGTATTTTTTACCATACGTAGTTATTAGCCTAACTTAATTCCTCCTAACAGGCTGGTCACCCTTATATACAAGCAAATCAGATCTGTCCTGCTGAAGGCAAACTGGCTAGCTCTACAGATGTCACCAGCCCTGTATCCCTGATTCCTGAATCTATTGGAAAGATCCCACTTATATTTATTGTAAATAGAGGAGTCTGAACAAATTCTTCTAATCCTGAGAAATTGAGACTTGGGGGTATTCCTGATGACATGTTGGGGGTGGAAGCTGGAAGCATGTAACAAGGTATTATATTGTGGAAATTTCCAAAAAACTTCAGTCTACAAGGTGTCCCAGGGGGTACGTTTAACCAAGACATCCAGAAAAGTGATCTCGTTTTTGTACCAGGTTAACTTTTCAGATGCCCAAAGTGGGGCATTTGCAACCAATAATTTCATTAAACAGCAACATGCATTCAGAAGAAAGCTAGGGAACCCTTTTCCTTAAAAATGATGTCATTTGCCACTTTCATGATTACTCCCCCCCCCCCCCCAGGATGCAACTGTCCAAATCGGGACTATCATAAAAAGGAGTAGAGGGTAACCCCGCACTGAAAACTCTCATTTTGCAAACTGTCAAAGACTTTTGAATAATCTGACTGAAAAAACAAGTTTTTACACAAAAGGTTTGTAAAAGCTTATGCAACCTTGGTGAAGAAAAGAAAAAATATTCCAAGAAATAAAAGTATAGACAAATAACATACATTTCAGAAAAAAATTGAAAACAAGCAAAAACTTTTCCATATGGTTATTACATGATCCAACTGTGGGAAGTGAACCACATAACTGACAAATGCAGCTCTTTATAGTTCCTACTTGAAATATTTCACATTTTGCTCAGAAGTAACCCTCGGAAGGGAGGTGTGCTGCATTCTGCAGAGGAGATTTTATTATCTTGTGGTTGTAATACTTACAGATGGTACAGGAGGGGCTTAGAATGGTGGTAGCTGTGTTACTAATGTCCTATATTAATGTTTGTAAAATGTGTGTATTCCACAAATTTTTAAGACAGATGGAGAAGTATAAAGAGAAAGTAAGTAGTAGTAACAAAATGAGTGAATTAATCATATCCCAAGCTAATTTCAGTGTTCTGCAGATGAGATTAGCATTTCAAGTTACAGAGCAGTCACTAGCATAATGGCTACATCTCATTGCATACCTCTCAACCTCTTGGCCTAATAAATCTGGACAAAGCCAAAATAATGCCCCAAAACAGGGACAAATTTTAAATATTTTAAAGAAGTAAAGCAGTATGCACATTAGTGTTTATAATAAATGGGACAAAGCCAGGTAATCGGACATTGGAATGGCTGCAGGGGGACCATGGTGCCATATTTTGGTTGCCTGTTCTTTAGTTTGCGTTTAAAAGTTGGTATCCCACAATTCCATTGGAGTGGGAGGGGTTACATAATAATGCATGCAAATATATATTAATCAGCATACAGATTTGTACCTATTTTTCATGAGTCTTGCCCAGATTTTTGATGTTTTCAGGTTGACAGGTATGCTGACAGTCTGTGACCCAGATGTGATTGGTGTCTGTGTTGCCTGTGCACCACAGCTATCTGTGTAGGCACTGAGTGCTGAACCCTAGTGGTTGGTGTATCTTCCTGTGCTGACAGTCATTTTGTTTTCAGAAACAATGCTTAAAAAGGAAGAGCTAGGATGAGGGAGATACAAAAAAGAGATGATTACATTAATGGCATGTCGCATTACTTAATTGTTTCAGTACTTAAAACATTATAAGAAAAACATAAGTACACCTTGGCCACTTACAGATATAATAGATAGGCATAATTTGCCAAAAATAAATCAATCACAGTGGTATGATATGACGAATAGAATCTTGTATTTCACTGTGTGTCATATCAGATATCTGCTTTCTGAGAAAAAATTCATTTGCAAATATTGAATTGTTAATGCCTTTCAATAGTGAAGTTAAAATATCTTATACATAGTAGTCTGTACACAAACTGAATATCTGTTTGTGTGTATTGAACCTACACACAATCAATCTGATTTACTCATTGCTTAATTCAATAACAAACAGCTATTGGAGCAGGCATGTAGGCTTGATATTGAAGTTAACGTATGCCTGCTTAAGATGATCTGCCTTCATAGACAGGGAATAGTTCTGTGTCTTTCAATAAGAACAGGTGAATACTTTCCCCATGCATCTCTGAAAAAGTTAGTCTTTCCTGATGTGTCTCATAGTTTTCTACAATCTCTGTTGCAGCTGTATGGCAGAAAAGGAATATATATATATATATATATATATATATATATATATATATATATATATATATATATATATATATATATATATATATATATATATATATATATATATATATATATATAATATACATTTTTACACAACTGATGTGGTGTTTGCAGTTTTAAATTCATCCTCCACTTAGGTCAAGAGGTCCCTCTTGCACCTCTTCAAGTTGCTGTAGTGGTGACAGCATTGTTCCCAGTTTGTGGTATACCAGTTGCATTTGAGACAGCCTTGACCAATCTATTTAAAGCCTCAGTCTTATACTCAGACTCAATGCATTCCCTCTGCAGTAACCTCTGGCCACAGCACTTCATGAGCAGTGCCACAAAATTCCTGGATTCCTCAACACCTTACCTTTGTACTCTAAATGGCACACAGTTGTTATCTTTCCCAGCGATGACTATATTAGTCAATCCAGAAGTATGGGCCTGAATTGTTATGACTTGTGACATATTGGCATGTTAGGAGTTAGACACTGGTAAGATTGAGTAGTAGCACATGGAAATCAAACCCATGAGACATTAAAAGATAAAATGTTAAACTTTGCAAATTGACTGTCAATGCCAAAGGAGAACTTACTTGTTCACATACTAATTACAGGTAATGTAATATAAGACTGACTGTACATATACTTTAGAAATGCCTTTTATGTCTGTGAATTTACTTAGTCATGGGACTGCATTTCGTTGTGAAAGGCACTGATTGCATTTGTAAATACATCTCAGATGCATACAGGTGCATGACCTGAGTAAGACATGGTGAGTTAAGTTACATACATACTTCATAACACATACTGTAACACTTATTTATGATATGTGATAACTCAATAATTACAAAAAATATTGTGCACATCATACCTGTGCATGTGCACTATAACTTAAATATCATCAGTGTCATGCTTTACATAATTTACACATATTATATTGGGCATCTGTAGCATGCAGTAATGATAGATTTCTTGAAATAAATATAGATATGATATGTATGTGCATTTACTGTGACATTCTTAATAAACTGCTGTAGTAAATGGCATTCTGACCCACTCTGTAAAAGTATCTGTCAACTAGATTTGAACTTTGTATCAGCTATCTTCAGCCTTTAAGATTACTTCACTTACACATTATGCCACAGTAAAAAAAGAGTTACCTGACAGGCTGAATTTATTCACTGAATGCTATCCAGAGTACTGACAGCCCCATAATGATGTCAGGATGGTTTGTTTTACAAAAAGTAGCCCAAAATAAATTTTTTATTTTTTTTTTTCTTAGGTAGTGAAACATGCTGGTGCCCTGTTGGGTGGAGAGAAAATGTAAAAGGCATTAAAAATGAGAGAGAAAAAGCTGACAGGAAGTTTAATTCAGTCGGTGAGTATACCTGCCAATCACTAGAACTAGGGGTGCATTCAAATGAGACATTCATCCTTCTAGCATCTCCTTGCAACATCAGAAATACACCTTGTGGAACACATTAGTAGAACTGTAGTTCGAGAAAATGATGTGAAGTAGACAGACAACTCACATGTTGTTAGCAATGCTGAGAATAGCTGATTTTTAAACACCACCATCATGAAATCACAAGATGCATGTAAATATTTGTTCATGCTACCCTCTGCAAAATTACCAGTTAAGTGGATTTGAACACTGTTTAAGCTGTACTTTTTTCTATGTTCATTGAACTTAAACCGTGTGCCACAGAGAAAGTTAGTAGACAGTTACATTTTCCTCAATTTCTTCATTGAGTAATAGCCATAGTGCTAATGGTTACACAACAGTGCCAGGCTGGTTTGAACTTCAGAAGGCAGACTAAACTAAAATTTTCAGTTTTTCCTTTGGCAGTGAGCCATGTTTACACACTGCTGAGTGGAAACCAAATGTAAAACACATTACAAAAAATATATCAGAAAGAGAATAAAGCTGGAAGTAAAATTAATTCAATCAATGGGTATATGCAGCAACGACTAGAACAAAAACTGCATTACAGTGGCATATAGTTAACAATGAGAATAGCTGACTTTCACACAAGACAGTGATAAAAATAAATCTGTGTAAATCTGTATTTATACCCCCCCTGTAAAATTAATAATTATTGTATTGAAATGTTACATCACCTGTCTTATTTGTTTTAATTCACTTCAATTACACATTGTTCCACAGGGATAGTTATCTGAGATACAGAATTTATTCACTAAGTACTATCCAGACTGCTAATGTCTGTGAACCATTGCCAGGCATGTTTGTGCCACATAAGGCAACCTAAGCTAAATTTCCCATCAGTAGTGAACCCTGCTTGCTTGCAAATGCAGATTACAAATTAAAAAAAAATACATATAGAAAATAATTGAAATATGAGCTGTAAACAGGACTCAAATGCTGCATCATCTTTCTCTCGATTCACTTCAATTATACCTTGTGCAACAGAGTCAAAGTAGAAAGGATTAGTCCAAATAAAAGCAGTTTTGTTAGATGATATAGGAGACTCTCTCTCTCTCTCTGATACCCTCCCTGTGGGAGAAATAAAGATGTCTTTTTTTTAAATTTCAAGTAGTTCACTCATCCATCTATCTGCTAAACTGAATAAATTACTTGAAACTACAACAAGCTGTCTTTATTCCACCCACTGGGAGAGTATCAGAAAGACAGTCTCCAAGTTATGCAAGTCAAAGTGACTTTATCTGGAGTAATCCTTCATACTTTTTCTTGTTAGTTCTGTCACCGTCTGGCTCAGAGGTGGAATACCAAACTTCACATGAGCCCTCTGGATTACCACTGTTTATTTGTGCCGCAGAGTTGGACATCCACCATGTACATTTTCTGCAGTCATTACTATCCAGGTTGTTGATGACCACACACCAATACCAGGCTTATTTGCATTACTGAAGGCAAGCCAAATTAAATGTTTCATTTTTTTTCCCATACGCCTTGAAAGCTGATTGTGTGCTGCCAAGTGGCGCACAAATGCAGAAGGTAATATTAATGAAAATATTCACACAAATTGGTGTGCATAACAATTTAATGTAACATGAAATAAATCAAAGTGCGTATTGAGGAATGTGCAGCTCTGTTGGTGCATTATACCTTCTCACATATCTTTGCCACATCACTACTACCATTTATGTGTCACAATATCAGGACTGTTTGGGAATGTCAGGGGAATGGAAAATGGGAAAAAGAACGGCAGAAATGCTGTCATTTACATAGCACTCACAGTTAATAGTAGCATCATTTCAAATGACATATCTGTCTATCAGTTTTACTCTGTACTGGTATTACTTGATTTTTCCACCTCAAGACATCTGTATTATAACCTCCCTCAGTAAAATGATCTGTAAAAAGATTTAAAACCCTGCGTCACCTCTTTCTCTAAGCTTACTACATTTACACCTTATCCCACAGAGATAGGGATATGACAGTTTGAATTTCTTCACTAAGTGTTGTCCACAATGCTGAGAAAAGTGCACCACCAATGCCAAAGTCAACTGAGCTATTGATGGCGTTCCAAATTAAATTTGTCAGTTTTTATCTTGGGAAGTGAATTGCCAGTCACTTCTACTGACCACATTTCAAATTAAATTTTTCAGTTTTTACCTTTGGAAGTGAACTGCCATCCACTGCTACTGACTGCAGCCAGTTTATGGAGAGGAATGACAAATGTCTTGTTAAGGATATGTGAAAAAATATACGTTTTGAAACAAGTACTTTAAATATTTCCTCAACTTTGTTATCTTGCAACAGGAACCTGCATGGATGTGAACCATTTAACCATGGTATAAAACTACAGATTTATTATGACCTCCCTACAGTGAAAAGGTTTCAAACCTCACATCATCTGGACTATTTCTTTAAGCTCAATACCTCTATACATTATGCCACAGAGATTGGGAGTATGACAACTTGAATTCCTTCACTCAGTACTGTTTAGATTGCTGAGGAAAATACAATACCAATCTTCATTGTTCTATTGATGGCAGTCCAAATAAAATGTGTCTGTTTCTACCTTGAGCAATGAAATGCTGTTTGTTGCTATTGAATGCTGCCAGTCAATGGAGAGCAATATTAAACAGTGTGCAAACAATATAAGGAAAAAGTAGTGATCAAATACTTTAAATGTACATTTCAGATGTATAAGCAACTTTGTTATCTTGCAACAGGGACCTGTATGGATTTGAACATTAAAACAAGGGTAGTAAGAGCAATCATTTAAGAGTAATTCCCATAATTGCCATAGACAAGAAAACATGTGGACAAGGAGGAAAAGCATTTAGATGTACTGATAATTTGACATTGTTATCAAATCACATTGAACGTGTAACAGGGAGATGTTTGAAAAGTTGCACTTCTCATTTGAAAGTAAGTACCTGGATGATTGTGATGCTGTCAACAGTTAGGATACTGATGTATATTCACATTTACATTTGTTTACTGAGAAAGTCCGACTGGACACATGTCCTTTTTCAGCGGAGGCCCTGGGAGAAAACCTGCAGTTACAATAAAATAGAAAAAAAAATAAACAACACAAATGTATACAAATAGGGCACAATAACAAAATTTAAAATACAAGTCGAGGAATGTTAGGCAGTGATAGTCTAAGATATTACATAGAGGTACCCTGTACTAATCCTAAAGGCTAAGCACCAATAATGTATATGATAATATCAGTCCAATGTTATATCAGCAGTAGCCCTTTAGTGACAATTTCTAAATGTTTAGAATAAGACTCATAGAAGAAGGATCTATATCATAGTAGTAGCAGATATCACCTAGTTTCTTCTGTGCTATATGGAGGCACTAAAGCAAGTTTCATATTTACAAAATGTTAAAAAGAAGGAATTGTAGAGATGCTTGTGGTGATAGAGTAGTTAGTTATCAGCTGGAGGTAGTGCAAGGGCAGGTCCATTTGCTAAGGAGACAGCTTTTTAAGGCTGGTTTAAATATTGTTAGGGATGTTAGGGAAGTAAGATTGGTTGGTAAGACATTCCAGAGTTTACCTATGTAGTTTGAAAAGAGAGCATCTCTTGCCTGGTTTTTGGATATATGAGTTTTTATGTGGTTTCTGTTGGTGGATCAGAGAGGTCTAGCAGTAATATAGGGTTTCAGAAGAGTTTGTAGGGTGGGTATTTTTTCAGGCGGCTCTGAGAGGATTTTGTGGGCCACTGAGAGTTGTGTATAGTGTAGGAGTTGGGGAAGTTCTAACTATTTAAGCTGCTTGAGTGCTAGGCAACAATGCGTTCTAGCTGGTAAATTTGTGGCTAATCTTGCTATTTTATTATAGCATGTTTCAGGTTTTTGTAATTCAGATTTCTTAAGGTTAGTGAGAATGGAGGCTTCATATAGTAAGGTGGAGAGTAGGTGGGTTTGGGCAATGGCTATTTTGGTGTTTGTTGTGAAGTAGAGTAATTTTGGTAAGAAAGAATATTATCAGTTTATTTATTTTTTTACGGTTTAGGATTAAATTAGCATTTGTTAGCCAGGACTCAACTTCTTGAATTGCTTTTTGAGTTAGCATTTGAAGTTCTAGCAGGGAGGGTGTGGAACAAATCACAGTTGAGTCATCTGTATATTGGATGAGTGATGTGTGAGTGGTTGCAATTTGAAGGTTATTAGTAAATATAGATAAAAGGAGTGGGCCTAATATAGAGCCTTCGGGCACCCCAAGTTCAACTGGTAATAGGGGTGATAGGGTCTGTTGCCATGAGACTTCTTGTTGTCATCCTGTGAGGTAATCTTTGAACCATGCAAGGGTAGAATTACAGAAGTTTAAATCAGAGTGTGTTAAGAAGGTGAGTATGGGAGACTATATCGAATGCTTTTGACAGGTCCAAGAAGATAGATGAGGAATAGTGATTGTTGCTTCTGTGAAGATTAATGAGGTTGCAAAAAACACCACGACTACACCACTTAAACACGATAAACCAGCTTCTGGAAATAAATGGATAGCCAAGGCTGTATTTTGTACTTGAAATGTGTTGCCTGTCACAATATGCTTACAGAAGTTACACATTTCAAATTTAAACATCCCCTATATTCTGTGTCAAGTTAACTAGTGGTTTTTCAACATAGTTTTTTAAAATTGAGCCCCCTCCTGAAAATGACTGTTGGATGGTCTCCTATTTTCTTTGAAATGTTTCTCTCTGAACTGATTAGGGTCCAGTTTTTCTGTATAATCCTTCTAATTTCCCCTGCTTGTAAAATGAAAATAGTAATGAAACTAATGTACTTAGAAACACCATTACTGTTCTTTTCAAACTTCTGTCTACACAGTTAACATTAGGTAGTTTAGGTCCAATAAAAGATATGGACACATTTTAAGATGTTACTCTAATAGGTTTCAGTTTTTGTTCAGTTTTTCCAATATAAAAAGTGGGGCAGAATTGACACTGGGCTAAATACGCCACTAATTTGGAATTACAATTATATTTCTTGATTGAATGGTATGCGTGACACAGAACATAGGGATGTTTAAATGTGAAATGTGTAACTTCTGGAAGCATATTGTGACAGGCAACACATTTCAAGTACAGAATAACACATACCATTTAAACAAGAAATATAATTGTAATTCCAAATTAGTGGTGTATTTAGCCCAGTGTCAATTCTGCCCCACTTTTTATATTGGTAAAACTGAACGAAAACTGAAAGAACGTATATGTGAACATCTGTATTGTATTAATAAAATTAAAATGGAAAATGCACTGGCAAGACACATCAGCCAGTGTCCAACCCACCATTTTAAATTTAAGGTAATAGACCAAGTATACACAGATTTGAGAGGGGGTCCTACTAACATTTTATTAGAGAAATTAGAATTATTATTGATTCTATGAACCAATGCTTGTATGTACCCTGGCTTAGATGAAAGGTGTTCCATTTTATGCTTTCTTAAGTTAAAAAACTTAACTAGATGAGAAAAGAAGTGACAATGAAAAATGAATTGAAGAGAATAAGTAATTACACACACTGCATATAAGTAGTCATTTTATATTTATTGTATATTTCATTTTAGGATGATCAACTCAATATGATATAATTATCTCGATTTAGACATGAATTGTTGTACTCAAGATGACTTTTTATCACAATCTATGGTAGTTTACTTTGTTTTATGTTAAAAAGGTACGTTTGACTGTTTTTTACTTAGAATATAATTAGCTTTTTTTAAGAGTTAATTAAGTAATTAATTATTCAAATGATTAGAAAAACATGACTTTTGGTTTTAACTTAAACAGTGCTGGAGAGTAAATTAATTTGTATCTGATGAAGTTTTTATCAACGATCAAACAAAAAGTGCTTCAAATTTATTGTTTTTAAGTGAATAAATTATGGTCTTGGCTATTAATTTGTTTCCAGAAGCTGGTTTATTGTGTTTAAGTGGTGTAGTCATGGTGTTTTTTGCAGTTTCTGTTTGTTTCACCATGGCCTCTGGAAAAGTATTCAGTCCAAGCCAACATTCATCACAAAATGAAGAAGGGAATTTGTCAATTCTTATTGGTCTTATAACCAAATGCATAGAAGCTCTAACAGCCAGAGTAGATTTGCTGTCTCAGTCTACAGCTCAGCTATCACAAAAGTTTGGTACTTCAACTAGCGGACCAACAAATGGGACCATTATGGACAGTAACATAACTTTTTTCCCAGGGTGTTAATACTACACTTGTTACTGGATCCAACAGTGAGTGTTTTGCAGATTCTACACATTCAGTGAACAGAACTTCCTCGGGGCTTATAGGGGAACCTGACATCACTAGTTGACTCAGTGAACTATTACACTTAAGTGATCAATCTATCCATGAAAACCAGGAGCAAATGGCTGGAGGAAGTTTCTGTAATATTGTAAATAATTTAAAAACTTTGGACCATAAACTTATGAAATGCAAAAAACTCTAATTGGAAATTGACTACTTCACTGAATGTACAAAAAACAACATTGTTCCAAAGGGGTTGCGAACCTAGCAATTTCCAACTGGTTTAGAGACTGGATCCATTTTTCATGAGGAACTGATTGAACTCTTTAATAAACATGGACTAGAACTTCTAAATTTGATGTCAAAACATTATAAAATCACTGTGGACAGTTTATCAAATGAAATCACTGTGTTGGGCAGTACCAACAAGTCCGACATTGATTTCATTTGGTACCAGTATGATTAAAAAAGGATTTTCACTAGCATTGACTAGCAACTTAAAAAATTGAGAGAAACCAAGCTTAGAAAGCTGAAACGTGACCAAACTGAATATCTGAACAAAACTGCATATCCAAATCCACCAGGTTCACAGACGTGGAATAGGAAGACACATATGAACGCCCCTACAGAACAGGTCAAAAATGGTATACTTCAAGAGATGACATCATCATCACCTACTCCATCGAGTGGAGCTACAAGGAACGAGCCCTATACTGTTCAAGTTAATGATAACATCAAAAAAACTCTGCCTCAAACAACCACAACCATAAAGGTTCTTATGCACAGTTAGTAACGTCTTTTTGCCCAAATTTTCAAGCCCCAAGGAACCAGAACCACAATCCAGGAAAAACCAACAACCAGCATTCATATAACACCAGGGGCAAGGCCAGACAGAAAAGGTAATGTCCGATAATGAAACTGACAATGAAAACGAACATTGTTTTAGTAATATACAATGCCATATTTTCTTAAATAGAGACACAGACTTTAAAATGTATAATTATACAAATATGACAATTGAAAAAGAATGTATCGAACTAATGTCTAAAGGGTTATCATTTGTTCCTGCACGTCAGATGGATATAGCGAACACCTTACAAGACTTGAAATGTTTCATTAGGAAATTGAACTTAACTGTATTACTAGGTAATTCAAGGAATACAAATGTAAATTTACGAATTCCTAGCATTTATAATTCACCAATTCATCCTACTTTAATGTTGTTTGAGAGAATTTGTGAACTATATATGAAAATGTTAAATAATAATAACAATTTGAAGGAGAACAAAAATGTGGGCAGGAATGAATTGAAAATATTGAATGACTACAGACACCTACCCATTAGAGTAGTGAAACTGGACAAGGAAGGTGGACTTGTGGTCATGGACATTGAAAATTATAACACCAAGATGAAGACATTATTAACTAGTCTTACATATGAAAAAATAAGTGTGAATGAGTTGAATGTAGCTTACAGACTTGTGAATTCACACTTTTAATGACATGTTTATTCAGTCCACAATAGATATTCACACGTTTAGTTATATTACTACATTATATCCAAGACCACCTAAGGTATTTGGTTTAACGAAATTACACATGAGTATCAACAACCCCCTAATGTGTCTACTATTTGACGCAAGACACTCCACAACTTATGCAAGTGCTAAGTAGTGGACTCAATACTCAAAAAATATATTAAAAATAAAAAAACAAATATGTCGTGACTCATGGACATTCCTTGAAGACCTAAACAACCTAGACTTTAACAAATATTACAACTTCCTGACCATTGATGTCAGAGACTTATACGCCTCAATACCCCATGTAGAGGGTATTGAATGTGTATCAGCACACATAAGGAAAATGGGGAGTAGTGTAGAAGAAACTACATTTATTGAAGAATTATTGGACATTATTTTGTCTTGCAGTTTTGTTACATTAGACAATGAAATTTATCACCAGAAAATTGGGGCTTTCCCTGTGGCACAAGTTTTGCGAACATGGTGTTAGCCCATTGGGAAAATGAATATATTTTTAACAACACCAACATCAGAACCCAAATACAGTATTACACCCAATTTTTGGATGATATTTTTATCATTTTAAAAGGGGATCTTGTAGCTGCTGATATGTTAACTCAATATTTGAATAGCACAACTCAATTTTTGCTTTTTCACTAGTAATTTTGACACCGAATCTATAGCATATTTAGATGTAGAATTTACAAAGGATAGAACTTTGTCAGGTTATAGAGCGAAGAATCATAGAAAAACAACATATTCAAATACCATCTGGCATTTTACCAGCTCACATCCATACCAACAGAAAAAAAGCAATTGTCAAAGGACAACTGGGAAGGGCAGCAAGAATAGCATCTTTAGGAAATGATTTTGATGATAAGTGTGAAAATTTGAAATCTATGTTTTTAAAAAGAGGCTATCCAAGTGGACTCATAGAATTAATTAAAGAAGTTCAAAATAAAAGGAATTCAGGAATATACCAACCAATTTTAAGGATGGGACCTACTAGAGCAACATCTGAAAATGTGTCCAAATTATTTATTGGACCTGAACTACCTAACTTTAACTGTGTAGATAGTAGTTTTGAAAAGAACAGCAATGGCGTTTCTACGTACATTAGTTTCATTACTATTTTCAGCTTACAAGCAGGGGAAATTAGAAAGATTATACAGAAAAATTGGGCCTTAATCAGTTCAGAGAGAGAAATTTCAAAGAAAATAGGTGACCATCCAATAGTTATTTTCAGGAGGGGGGCTCAACTTAAAAAACTATGTTGAAAACTCACTAGTTAACTTGACACAGACTGCAGGGATGTTTAAATTTGAAATGTGTAACTTCTGTAAGCATATTGTGACAGGCAGCACATTTCAAGTACAGAATAACACATACCATTTAAACAAGAAATATAATTGTAATTCCAAATTAGTGGTGTATTTAGCCTAGTGTCAATTCTGCCCCACTTTTTATATTGGTAAAACTGAACGAAAACTGAAAGAACGTATATGTGAACATCTGCATTGTATTAATAAAATTAAAATGGAAAATGCACTGGCAAGACACATCAGCCAGTGTCCAACCCACCATTTTAAATTTAAGGTAATAGATCAAGTATACACAGATTTGAGAGAGGGTCCTACTAACATTTTATTAGAGAAATTAGAATTATTATGGATTCTATGAACCAATGCTTGTATGTACCCTGGCTTAAATGAAAGCTGTTCCATTTTATGCTTTCTTAAGTTAAAAAAACTTAACTAGATGAGACAAGAAGTGACAATGAAAAATGAATTGAATAGAATGATTAACTACACACATTGCATACAGGTAGTTGTGATTTTATATTTATCGTATATTTCATTTGAGGATGATCAACTCAATATAATATAATTGTCTATATTTAGACATATATTGTTGTACCCAAGATGACTTTTTATGACAGTCTATGGTAGTTTACTTTGCCTGTTTTATGTTAAAAATGTATGTTTGACTGTTTTTTACTTAGAATATAATTAGCTTTTTAAGAGTTAATTAAGTAATTAATTATTCAAATGATTAGAACCACATGACTTTTGATTTTAACTTAAACAGTGCTGGAGAGTAAATGAATTTGTATCTGATGAACTTTGTATCACCAGTCAAATGAAAAGCACTTCATATTTATTGTTTTTAAGTTAATAAATTATGGTTGTGGCTATTAATTTGTTTCCAGAAGCTGGTTTATCATGTTTAAGTGGTAAGATTGATGAGGTTAATAAATGACAATAGTGCAGTTGTTGTACTATGGAATGGCCTAAAACTGTGTTGGGTACTAGTTATAAGTTTACTAAGTAGGTAGTTTGTGACCTGCTTATGAATTACTCTTTCTAGGATTTTAGAGAGTGGAGATAATATTGCAATTGGTCTATAGTTGTTCAGTTCGGTTGCTGGGCCTCCTTTATGCAGGGGAATAATTTATGCTGTTTTCCAGATAGAAGGGACTTAGTGTTCAGCTACTGATCTATTGATTAGTGTTGATATAGGGTATGCAATGCCATCTGCTGTAAGCTTTAAGTATTCTGCGGGTAGATTGTCGGCAACTAGTGTAGTTGGCATTAGTTCATGCAGTATTTTTTTGATGGTATCAGTAATATTAAACAAAGACATCAAACAATGCAGGTGTATGCCTCTCTCATTCCCTTATAAGAGCAATTCTACCTTTGTTTTATTGCATATGTTAACTATATCAATGCTTAAAATACTTCCTTGAATATGAACATTTTTTTTCTAAGGGGAAGTAATTGTGGTCATTAAATCCAACATCTGGATGTCAGGAATGTTGCTGTCCTAAATCAGTCAATGTACTTTCAGACTTTCTGGTAAGTCTTTTCTTCTTAACACACCATCACTAGTTGTACATCAAAGAGAGGAGACTGTGAATCCCTGATTGTTCCTGCAGTCAGAGTAATTCTAGACACCTGCAAGCTATTAGCAGTTACCACCTCTCAGTGCTCACCCCTGCAGTACTAGAGCATGTGCATGTAATCATTTAGTTTCTTATACCATATTTACCTTCTCTCCACTTAGTGCATACTGTAGTATTCAGGAATGCTAATAATTTAACACCTCGCTTGGTTACTCACAGTACTCAGAGGGCTGAATCTGCACTATATAAAGATAATCATGCAGCAAATGAACTTGTTTCATAGTGGGGAGACTGGATTCAAACAGCTCTATACATCTAAATACTCTTTGAAGAGACGTATCTTCCTTCTAAGTTGCATTCTTAGCAAGGCATGTTATTATTTTTTACATAACACTTTTAGTTAAACATTAAGGATGGATTACAATGCTCAATACAACTATCATTTTACCTTTCTTAATTTTCTTTATCTCTTTCTATTGGTATATCCCATATATATCAGTTATTTGTCTGCATTATGAAGTTTGGTAAAGAGTACTACCTGACATAATTGTGTCGGTTTTATTTTCTGGGAATTTGAATGGTTATTGAAAAAAGAGTGCAGTATTACTTTGTAGTAAAGTCAATTATTTTTCCATGTGTAGCCCAAAGAATGTGTCAAGATTGTGATATATATCTGGCTGCCATCCAGATCAGTGGAGATGGCACTATAATAGTTTTTACCATTTCCACTTGTACATTGTAAATTAGTATTGTTAATGCTGTGATGAATTACACTGTAACACAGCTGTTGTCCTATTATAAAACTGTTATATTTATTGCTTTTGTATGTTGTTTTTTTTTTGGGGGCTTTCTTAATATGTGTAGTTATAGAGAGCATGATCTTTTCAACTGTAGTGTGCATGGTGGATATACACATTCATATATAATTGATTTTGTAGCTATCCTATGTATTATACATTTAATTTTGTGTCTGTTTCCTGTTTCATGCCATACATGGATATAGCATCCAAGACATCTGTACCTTAAAAGCTGTGATTTACGGATGCAGAAAATTAGGTTATTATCCAGGCTTTCCATTACCATGAAGCTTTTCTTTTAGGTAGAGGTGACAGATCAGCCTGAGACAGGATATGGCAGCAAGTGGTCGATGACATTAATACTGTGGGAGAGCATGGGAAAATTAAGTCTAAGACATGACACAGGGCAAGTGATATGATTACTTCTGCCCACCATAAGGTGGGTGCAGTTACCTGGGAACAGGTGACTATGGGGGGGGGGTTAGTCCTGCTACTGAACCACCACTGACTGAAACAGATGAGTTACTATCCACTGTCAGAGAATCAGAAAGCTTGCCAGAGGTTTCACACAGAATCCTTGCTATTGGTGCTGATGTAGACAACAGACTCAGAATGTCTCAAGCAGAATTTCCTGGTATGCAAAATAAAGATAACGTAAATGTCATTGTGCATATCTTTATATGCATATATCTTACGTATCTAGAGCCAACAATAAGAGTGAGTTAGATAAACGTACTAGAAATATAGAGGAGGATGTTTTGGGGGAGGAAATTCAACTGGTCAGTAAATTTTTGTATGAGATGATTCTTAGCCTGCACATAGAGGGGATTGTTCTGTATTTCTTATTTCATTTGCATTGTTATACATATCAGTCTTCTTTCCTTTCCTTTCCTTAAACACAGGGACATTGGACTGCAGTCTGCAAGACCACCTGCAAATGGTAAGCAAACTGTTTTTATTGTTCTTAGTGTATATAAAGCAGATTTAGTTCTAACTGAAAATAATATTTATATTGTTTAGTATCTATTATAGTTTAACATATCTTTTCTATAACATATTTTGATGATTTTCATTTCTTATTTCTCTCTTTGTTGTATGTATTGCATGTTATCATATGTGACCTTGACAGACGCACTGTGGAACTCCTACCACATGATGTTAGAGTATCAGTAACCTGTAATAATGATGGTGGTGATGAAGAGACACAGTCTTGGGGTGCAGAAGGTCAATCTGACAATGAGGCTGTGGCTCAACATCCCCTGCCCATATTTTAGACACAGTAAGTATGCCTGGGCATACTCATGACATGGCTCCCTCTGACATAGGACAGGTTGAGAGTGACACAGCTGATTAAGGTAGTGTGGTTGCTTTTGTTGCAGATTAAGGTAGTGTGGTTGCTCTTGTTGCAGAGCTGGTTGATTATCCCCATATCCATCATGAGGGCAACGTGCTACACAGGAGGGTTGGTAGATGTACTTGGAGGATGCCTGCTATTCACCCTCCACATGATGCTGGTGTGTCATTAAGTGCTGTCAGATATATGTGTAGGGCCATAATGGAAGTACAGACACTTTCTACCAGGGCTTTGGAAGAGATAGTGTGAGTACTAAATGTCATGCATTCTGACATGCATAATTCCATGAACCATGTGGATGGCTCCTTGGACAGGATGCATAACACATTAGATTGGGCAGTGTTTGTGATGGAATGTCTACTGGGTGAGTGTGGGCATCCACATGGCTAGAGAGTTGCTACATCTTCTGGTTTTAGCAAATATGACAGCGCCAGATCCCACTCTTATAATGGAATTACTTCTACTGCTCCATCAGTGATTGTGGTATCCAAACCCAGACATGGTAGCCAAAGGATTATGATCCTATTAGTAGTAATGAGACAAACTCATCCAACAGACATCACTCAGACTCAGATAGCACATCAACTTCCAGCCACGTTCTTGAAAGTAGCAGTACAATTTATAGCAGAGGTAGCCTTATTGTGTTCATGCATATGCACACACACACACACACACACACACACACACACACACACACACACACACACACACACACACACACACACAAATGCACACATGCACACACGCACACACACAGACACACACACACACACACACACACACACACACACACACACACACACACACACACACACACACACACACACACACACACACACACACACACATATGCAAGCTATATAAACAGTACTATTGAGTGCTACACATCTCCTGTTACTGGCCCTGATCACTGAATACTTTAACAAATGCATGTGTTCCTTATTCACATACATCCACTTCTTTGCTGCCAGCCTTACCCTCCTGCAACCCCGCCCCCCCAACAACCCTGTGCAAATGATTATGACGGTGCCCTGTCCTTTGCCCATGGCTTTTTGACTTATGCTTGCATATATCTCTGATGTACAGAATGGATAGCTACTGGTTACTTACTCACAAGCTTACATTTATCAATCTATTGCAGAAGAAAGAAAAGGTTTTGATTCCTTGTTCCTACTCAGTTGTGAATGATTGCATATATACTTGTTGAATCTCATTGGACTTCAGTTACTATTGTAAGTAGAGCAGTCAAAGTAGTAGGTACTTCAGTCTTGCTTCATGCTGTAATTGTGCAAATGATGGTATAATTGACCTATTCCATGGTTTATATACAGTGGTTAAGTGAAATGCTTGATGTACACAATTGAGTTGAATACATTGCTGTATATTCCAAACATCAGTTATATAAGTTATTACTGACATAAGTGTACACCTCAGACAAATGTTCTGCATAGGGGCATACACATATTCTATATGAGAGTACTCAGTTATGTATATTTTTTTCTTACAGGTTTCACACTTACCTTGTCATTTTTCAGGTGCAAATTTTTTCCTGTGGGTTGTCTGTACCTGATGCTATCAGAACACAGCCATTACATGATTAAGTAAAGGTTGCAGAGTTTGACAGGCAACAGTTTTCATATTTGGATATGTATGGGATCTTAAGCTTTGAGCTATGTAGTGATCATGTGTGCTGTCCTCTACCACTTAGCCAGAGCCAGGTCATACTGTGCACACCATCGTTTGCCAACACCATCTGCAGCTGGTGGTTCTGCCTCACAGTCCTCATCTGTATCTGCTTCTGCTGATGGCCCTGCCTGTGGTCCTTGAAATTGTTGTCCTGCCTTTTGCTGTCCTTGTTGAAGGTGTTTTCTGAGAATTATATTGTATAACATGGCACAGACTTTGAGTATTTGTGCAGAGGTGCCTGGGTTGTACTTCAGGGTACCTCATGATCTGCCTAGTCATAAGAAACTTGATTTAAAAAATTAAAACTTGCTTTCTATGATAGTCCTAATTTGAGCATGGTTCATAGGTTCATAGATTCATAGGTGTCTACTAGGCTAATGACCACAAGGACCTTTTTAAGCCTAGCCATGCATCCCAAATCTCTGACAAGTTCTGATACTCTTGATAAGTGTAAGCATGAGCCTGGGAGATAAACCATTTACAGGTTACCTGTTTGCATCAGAGACATAAGAGCAAACCCAGGGATGAATTTTCAATTTCCCATCCAGTTGTCCAAGTTGCACTTGAATTGGATTAGGGAGGAACTCTGCTTTACATGGATGGCGAGCCTGTTCCATAGAGGAAGTAGTCTCTGGGATACATACCTATCTCTCCAGCAGATCCTATTTATATCACAGGCAAATGGGCCTCATATCCTTGCTCAGTGGGGTTGTGTGGGTTTCAAATGGGTGTCATGAGCCACTATTCTAGACACCTATGGTCTATAGGGACAATGTAACTACAATTTAACATTCAAAATCTTACATGGTTGTTGTATCACCTGACTAATAAAATGAGATCCCTGTTCAGACAGCATGCAACAGGGAGCACCTAATCTAAGGGGCAAATACATTAGAAACTTTTTTGTTACTGTGTGTGCATCATTCTTTATACATGGATATGCTTTGACACATCCAGGAAGAAAAATATCAACTACAATCAGTGAATATCTGAATTTTTCTACTTGCAGAAGTTCAATAAAGAACCACTTTACAGTGGAGAATCGTCCCCAAGACCTTATCAGTGATTGAACAGGTGCAGGTATTGATTTACCCACATTATGTTCTAAACAAACAGCACAAATATTTACAAAATGTTGAGTAATTTCTGAGAGATGAGGGACATACAGTTCAGTGGAAATCTTTTTTATGAATGCATTATTGCACAAATGGAAGCTGTAGGTTTTTATCAAGTGAGTTAAAAAATATTGTGAATCTAATAGTTAACCATTTGGATGGCTTCAGAAAATGTCAAGAGAGTGACTGCATCCATCATTTATGCACTTCCTTCTCTCAGAGTCTTCTGTCTGATTTTGAAAAGGCAATCACTCTTGTAAAGTAACTTTTCATTTTTATTCAACTACTGCAAAAATATAGCCTGAACAGGATAAGGCAATATAGCCTGTTTTGCCACCATACATGGAAAGGTATTACCCTTTGTCACAAAGGAATCATTGGTCTTATGTGCAGCACATTTCACTGCAGTAATTTCCTTTGGTAATAATAAAGGATCTAACAATTCATTAATAAAAATAGTATTTTAATGACTGTGTTTGCTCATGTTGAATAACCTCTTTCCATACCTCACAACTGTCCAGATTTTTGCAGAATGTCCAAATTTTTGCCTCATATTTTTTATCTATTCCTTATACAATTTGTGGTTTCCTGAGAAATCAATGGGATGAATTGAGGGTTGAAGTCACTAAATAATGACATACATTTGAATTTCAGACTTCAAATCCTTCAGAAAATGTATGTTAACACAACCCTGGTAGTCCAATAACTTTCTAAGTTTCTAAGAGCGATATTTAAAATCTATCCCTATTTTTGAGCCATTGTTGTTCAAATTTCTTACCCTAAGAGGCTGAGAGGTATGCCTCTTTCTTTCCTTCCAAAGTGTACAGAAATCATGAAGTAATCCATAAGCATAACAAGAATCTGTAAAAATCGTTACTGATTGATGTTTGCCAGTCTTACAAGATTCAATTATAGTTACAAATTCAACTACTTGAGCAGACACATTTCCATTTAATTGTCCAGTCAATAAAATTCTGTCTTGTGTGCAAATGGAAAAGGCTGCTAAGAGTTCACCATCATCGCTTTGAACACTGGCTTATTCCAATAGGGCCTATGAAGAAATGCTTAGGGTTGTAGATATGGCACAGGCTGGCATGCATAACTGCATCCACTATGTTACTGATTCAATGGATCAGATGAATGACACAATGGAATGGGTGGTGTCTGTGAGGGAACATTTGTTGACAGGAGGATGGCCTCCACATGGACGTAGCTCAACATCATCATCTGATGTTAGGCAACATGGCCACGCCTGATCACACTGTTGTAATGGCACTACTTCCACTGCTCCATTAGTGGTTGAGATGTTCCTACCCAGATGTGGTAGGCCATAGGGTCATGGTCCTAGGCATACTTGTGAGGAGAACTCATCCAGCAGACATCAGTCATGTTCATGTAACACTAGTGCATCTGACCATGGGCATAGATGTGCCAGTGTAACGCCTGGCAGAGCCAGTTCTCATGGTTGGGGATGACAACAGTCAGCTGCCACCTCTACCATGCACAGCTCACACCTGTCTGAAATACCAGGATGTAGAGCTAGCACAGAGCTTGGCTGTGTTCTTGCAGACACTAACACACATGTTTCACCTTGAGTGCCCATACAAACACACACACATAACAATTACATGGGTCAGTTGTGAGGCTTAATTCTGTCTCAGTGGCCATTTGATAATTTATCCAAATGTCTGCCTGTCTGTCTTTCTTACTCACACACATTCGCTACCCTTCCTGTCAGCCTTGGTCTCCTGCCCCTCCCCTCCCCACACACACAAACAACACCGCCTGCAAATGATAACTGTGCCACATCTCTTTATTTTCTCTATTTTGGATTCAGGGGTAAGTTAGTCTTTTGTCTGATGCCCAGGTGCATATCTGACAGAATGCTTAGTATATATGTTTGTGATGCTTTTTTGCAAATTCCCTTGCTTTCTTAACAAGTTTTTAAAATGTGTACATCCCTCTGAACCTTTTAGACCAACAACGCTTGACCAAGTCATAAATAAAAGTACGACAAAGGCCCCAAAATAAGGACAATTTTGAAATATTTTTATCTTACAAACCTAGAATATTGATAGAATAACAACCTTTGCATTACCATGAATTTTCTGAGGGATATGAAATCCAAAACTGAAATGTCTGTCATGATTTTCTAACTTCGATCTTTAATGATTTGCCAGTACAAAACTATGAGGCTAAACTCTGGACATTCTGTGAAAATCTATGCATTTGAGAGGTATGAATGTGTGAATCTTTGATACATGTTAGCTGATGGAGGACACATGTATTGACACAAGTCACTGCAGTCATATATTGATGTCATTGCTGTAAAAATCACCCACCTTGTGCTTATATTAGCAAATAACAGTATGCAAGGACATACCATTCATTTGTGTTCTTAGACATTTATTTTCCTATTCCAGGTTCAAAGTGTACCTTGGAAGTCTGGCAGTTGCAAGAGTTTTCATTTGGAGCTGACTCTTTCTGATGCTAACAGTACATAGCCATTACATCGGTAAGTAAAGGTTGTGAGCATTGCCTGGCATCAGTGTAACTGTATGTATGTATGTGCATAGTATGAAGACTTTAGCCCCTTAGGTGGTGAGCATGTGTGCTATCCATTGCCTCTTGGCCAGTGCGTGGGCATATTGTGCATGCCTACGTCTGCCTAGACTCGCAGCAGCTGGTGGTTCCCCCTCTGACTCCTCACATGCATGTGGCTGTTGTGACCTTGCCAGTGGTGATAGGATGTGTGGCCCTTCCCCTTGATGTTCTTGCTGAAGCTGTTTTCTCAGAATAATATTGTGAAGCATGGCACAGATGGTGAAGATTTCAGCACATGTACAGGGATTGCACTGTAGGGCTCCCTAAGAAGTATCTAGACATGGGAACCTTGACTTCAGCAGCTCAAACTCACACATTCTGTGATATTTCTTGCTTGATTGTATGCCTCCTTATGGTGTTCTTTGGTTGGTATATGTGCATTTATGATGAGTCATCAGCCATAGTTTGAGTGCATAACATCCCCCCGTAAATTACCCTGTGGGATATCCCCCCCTCCCTGGAAGACATCTGACACAGTTGAGAGATGTGCCAGATATGTAAGTTATGGTAACTGCTTGAGTTGCCAGCATATACATACAGGATGATTCCTTTAGTATGACATGGCAGTTAATGGAGTGGAAGACATCTCTGTTTATGTACTCCCTTCCCTGTTCCCCAGGCGGTGCTTTGATTTCAATATGCATGCAGTCCATGGGACCCAAGATTTCAGGGTAGTGTGCTACAGTGTAGAAACTCTGCATAGTTGTCTTCTGTTGTCAGATGTATGCGGAAAATGTATGTAGTCACTGGCATGTTGTATTATAGCATTCAGGAAATTATGTAGGATTCTGGATGTTGATGCTTGAGACAACCCCAGCACATCTCGTAATGGTCTCTAGAAAGTTCTTGCAGCTAATATTCTAAGTGTTACTCATACCTTAGTCTTCACTGCTATTGGTTCCCCTTTGTTTTGTCTCTCTCTTAGTTGAGAATGACAGAGGTTACAAATTTCCTGCAGTGTGCCTCTATCCACCCTTTAGCCTTCTACAGTTTCCACCTTATGCACATCAGGAAAAGTTAAATGGGGTCTAAACACCCTTTTCCTAGTTGGCCATGGTCTATTAGCAGCAGCAGCAGCATAGACATGGTCCTGCTGCACATACACATGAATAAGAGCGACAGCAGCCCCTAACATTCTTTCCATGTAGATTAGTTTCCATGGCTGCATTCCAATAGCTTTTGGAATTTGCAGGCAAAACCTGCACTAAGGCTATATGATTGCTTGTTGCATAGCTCCTCCATCTTAGATTGGTTGATTACTGTGTGCTAATTAGCATGCCATAATGTTTACCATGTTTGCATGGCTCCACATGGCAAGTAGAGCTGCTTACTGAATACAAAACAGTGCACTACTGTGTGCATGTCGAGGTGTGATGCTCACACAGTTTTAGTCGACTGTATAAGCTGAATCTGCACCGCAGTGTCTTGTTTACAGTCATATGAAGTTCTTGAAGCCAGAACAAATCAGCTACATATTGAATAAAAGTAATCTAATAAGGAAATGTAATCTTGTCTAACTTTTCCTTGATTTCTCTAGAAAAAACATTGGAGATTCTATATACCCTTGGAGTAATGTAGTCTAAGTGTACTTTTGTCCTTTATAAGTAAATGCAAGCGGGTATTGGCTATCTGAATGTACAGGGATAGAAACGAAGGTAGGTAAAATATCTATTGCTGGGAAGGTTGTGGCATCTGAAGGAATAGAACTCATTATTGTTGCAAGACTATCAACAACTGAAAATGTTGGTACTATTACAGCACTGACTGCATGTAAATGCTGTACAAACCTATATATATATTTCCCAGTTCCATAACTGGTAAAGTAGGAGTATTACCAGGACTGCAATTTGGGACAATGATACCTTGTTGTAATACTGCAGAAAAAGCAAGTTCTTTCTACTGATGAAAAATACTGAACTACCATAAGCAGGTACTCACAGGGCCGAATGGAGAGATTAGAGGTCTGAATGGAGAGATGGGGAGTCCAAATGGAGAGATGATAAGTCAGCAAGCAAAGGGTATTTCTATTGCTGAAACTGAATTTGTCCTCAAGTCTTGGTGAGTACCTTCATGAGGTGGACCCTGTTTTTCACAAAATCTCACCAAGATGACACTGATATATATGTATATATATATGTATGTATATATATATATATGTATATATATATATATATATATATATATATATATATATATATATATATATATATATATATATATATATATATATATATATATATATATATTGCATTTTATATAGCATATGCCATGGACAGAAGTAGGTCACCAGGACTAGAAAAAAATGACAGCATAGAATCCTCAAAATACAGAAACATTCCTACAATGGGGCCAGACCAGGTCCGAGGGAAGATGCCCCCCCCCCCCCACGTTGTAGAAGAAATTACCAGTTCACAAAAATCACAAAACTTGATAGGCCAAAAAAGAGTGATAAAAATGAGAGAGTGGACTATTGAGAATAAGAAAAAATTATGTATTGTTACTATTATGCAAAAATCACAGAATTTCCAACCACAAGCTATACAAAAAGGTTAAGAGAGAAATTAGAGGAAATAAAATACTTCCACACAAAAAACTGCCAGAAGCTTCAAATAAAGGTTTGTGTTCACTAATACAACAGATTTGTGAAAAACAGTATATAGGCCAAGACATTTTGATCTGTTGGAAAAAGAAGTATCAGAAGAAGTGTAAAAATATAAACAAGAAAACCTAGAACTTTTTGAAAAGTATAAAAAAGAAATATGGACATGGGATAGAAAGAAAGATTTGACATGGTGCAATATTTATGCAATGTTGAAAGCCAAATTAATCAATACAAAAAAGGCAGCCCCAAAGATATTCGAAGAGAAATGCAAGCAAAGGCATCCAGATATGGACAATTTCACAATAAAAAATATTACAAAGAGGGGATGTAGAAAAGAAGATTAGTAAAGTATAAGTTAAAAAAATAGAGGTTGCAGTTTTAGAATGCCTGCAAAGTGATGGATTTGGTGTAGAAGGTCTAACAAAGGTTACATCAAAGCATGATGGAATGAGTTCCCAAAGTAAGGAGAAACAGGAAGATCAGAAGATACCTGAAGAAGAAATATAGACATGGGAAAGAAAAGGAGATTTAATATGGTGTAATATTTATGCACAGTAGAAAGCAAAACTAATCAATACAAAAAGAGCAGCACCAAAGGTATTTGAAGAGAAATACAGGCAAAGGAATCCAGACATGGAAAACTTTACAATACAAAAAACAGTAGAAAAAGAGGAAAGTCAAAAACAAGATTAGTAATGGAGAAGTTAAAGAAATAGAAACTGAGGTTATGGAGTACCTGCGAAGTGAATGATTCACTGTAGAAAATTTAACTCAGAAAGCACCAGAGCAGGATAGAGCAATAGACATCCAAATTAAGATGAAACCAGTGGAACTGGAAGCAACAGGTCAGTTGCCATATGGAGATATTTTGGAGTCTTCCACAGGAAGCCAGTATAAACTTTCACTTGAAGGTGGACAGCAAGGGGAGTAACAGGAAACTGTGTCAACTCTGATGCAGTGAATATTGAGATGTGATAGGCCAGTGAGTTCCCATAAGACAGAGCAATGGATGACCCAATATGAAATTGAAGAGAATGTGCCACAGGAAGATGCTATAGAACTTTCTATAGAATGCCAGAAGGAAATGGAGAACAAAAAATGTGCCCTCAGTTTAGAAGAAAATGAGCTAAGAGAAGAGTTGATTGATTTTATAGAGATAGATAGACAGACGTACTATGATCAAAGAAAGAAATAGGCTACAGAAGGCCAATAAAACCCCAAAAGTCAGAAGTTTGATAAAACAAATGAACTTAGCAATTAGGACTGTCCATAGAAATCCATGTGATATAACAGAATTAAACAGGATATATTACCGTGCAGCTAAATAAATGACAGATAGAATTATACCGCAAGCAAAATCTGAGGGTAATGCTACTCAATGCTATAAGTCTAAACCTCAAAATGCACTCACTCGAGGCACTCCTTAAAATGGAGAACATTGACATCTGTGCAGTAACAGAGACCTGGTTCAAAGCTCCAGAGAGCACCCCTGGATTAACAGGCTATAATTCATAACACACCTTTCGGCCACCTAACCCGGAACGAAGCACTAAAGGTGGAGGCGTGTCCATATTCATTAAGGATATCCACACCTCCAGACTAGTTGCACAGCATAATGCATCTGAGATTATCTAAGTGCAACTAACTCTGGGCAAGACCAAGATCCAAATTGTAGCTTGCTACAGACCCCCCACCATGCCCCAGGATTCCCACTCCTCATTTCTTGATACACTGGAAAGAATTAGGGTACAACCTAACACCCTAATAATGGGCGATTTCAACTACCCCACCATTAACTGGGTAAACTACTCATGTACCAACTCTTTTGCTCAACATTTTCTGGAATTCATAAATTCCAACGCCTTGGATCAACTTATTCACACCCCCACCAGGGGCAGCAATATCCTATATCTGCTCATTACCAACATGGGCAACTGGTGTTTCACACCAGAGGTCAGTTCCTCGTTGGTCAGATCCGACCACAAGCTAATCACCCTAGACAACCACATCCCGCCCCATCCCCAATTAGGGAAACCACTGTAAAAAACGTCTCCAAAGCCAACTTCACACTTCTTAAGACAGAAGTGGCAAACTTTATGACACCCATGCAGATGGACACTAGAGGTACGACTGCTGAATCCTACACAAACGCACTTTATAAGCACTTACACAAGTGCATGGATCATGCTATCCCTAATAGAACCAAGATGCTATCCTCCAAAAAAAGGAAGCCAATCTGATGGTCCTCTGCCATAAACAAACTCTTCAACAGAAGAACGAAACTGTTGCAAAAAAGAGCAAAATCCCATGATTGGAGGATCTCCCTGGTCAACCTCAGTAAGACATTGAGATCCCTCATAAAATCCTCCAAAGCTAGTTACGAAAACAAAATTGCCACTGACTCTAAAGACAACTACAAAGCATTCTATAGCTATGTCAAGAATCTCAATGGCAACACTCAGATCTGCTCTGAGTTACAGCACAATGGCACTAAATATACAGAACCAACTGATATTGCCAACATCCTGGCAGATAGGTTCAGTGCTAACTTTACCCCCTCTCACCCCCTAGAGGGCCCATCTCTATACTAGAAGAATGCAAAGTTCCTGTAATCATGGCTGCACAGGTAAAAAAACACACTCTCTAAAGCCAAGAACACAGCATCCATGGGACTTGACAATATCCTAGGCTGCATTCTACACAAATTACAGAATGAACTGGCACCCTACCTAAGCACCATGTTCAATCATAGCCTCACCTCAGGCTTTGAGCCCACTGAATGGTGCACCGAGACGGTTATCTCACTCCCAAAGGAGGAGCCACGACAGACCTCGGGAGTTACCGCCCCATTAGCCTGACACGCCTGATCTGCAAGGCCATGGAACGTATCGTCATGGAACTCATAAACAAAGACAATGGTAATCTCCAAACCCTGGACCCTACCTAGTTCAGATTTGTAAAAGGCAGATCATGTCTTCTAAATGTGATTGACTTCTTTGAAGCAGTCACCAAAGCTATAGATGAGGGTAAGGTGGTTCACACAGCTTATCTAGATCTTGCCAAGGCTTTCAATACCATCCCCCACTCTGGAATTATAGATAAACTCACTAAACTATGTATAAATCCCTATGTCACAAAAAGGGCCGCCAACTGGCTCATGGACAGAACACACACTGTGAAAGTAGCAGACTCCAAATCCGACTTCAGACCAGTGACAAGTGGAGTACCACAGGGTTCAGTCCTGGGTTCTCCTGTTTGGTATCTACTTCTCTGAAGTACAGGCTAACACAGAAGGTCTTTGGCTAACAAAGTTTGCAGATGACTGCAAACTAGGAGACATAATCAAAACTCCTAATGATGTGGACATACTGCAAAATGGCCTCACTGAGACAGATGCCTTGTGTCAAAGCCATGGTCTGAAGCTCAATGCCAAAAAGTGTATTGTCATCCCCTTTGGTAAAAACTCTGTACCCATGAGCTACCACATAGCTGGTAGTCTACTTAAAGCCAGAAATGTGATAAGAGACCTTGGGACACAGGTGGACAGTAGTATCTCCTTTTATAATCACATTGCCACAGTGGTCAGGAAATCCTTCTACGTGGCTCACCTCATCACAAAAGGCTTCTCATCCAGAAAAAAAGAGGTCATTGTTCCCCTCTACTCATCACTCATTAGGCCCATTATAGAGTACAACGCCCCTTTTGGTATGTACCTCACAAGACATCTACAACAACTGGAAAGGCCACAGAAATACCTCACAAAGAGGATTACTGGCCTCAAACAGATGCCCTACGCAGACCGTCTCAAAAAACTCCAGCTTTACTCCATCGCATATCGTCTATTCAGAGGCGATCTCTGACTAACATACAAAGCTATGTCAAACCTAGAGCTGTTGGACACGCTCCACTTAAAGAAATCCCAATCCCTCCGAGCTACACGCTCTAGGGACCTATACCTTGTAACCACAATAAACAGAACATGCTGGAGGGATAGATTCATGTCCCAGAAACTTCCCAAACTCTGGAACAGACTACCTATCTATGTCAAACAGAGCTCCTCATTAGCACTCTTCAAGAAAAATCTTGATGATTGGATGGGAAATAGGAAATTCATCACAAGGATCACTTCTGTGGCTCTGCTCGACAGGGGCACAGGAAAATTATTTTCTTGGGTGGCGAAAGCCAGGGTACATTTTTGGCTAGGCTTATTTAGGCCCTAGGGCCAATAACCTAGTACCTACCTATGAACCTATGAACCTAAGAACACAGGGTAGTGAGGGAAAGGAAGGGGAGAAATCAAATACCATCATGGAAATATCAAACAGAGAAAACTATAAAGCAATTACAACAAGAAGTGTAACTGTTAGAAGAATATAGAAGAGGGAACAGAACAGCAGAGATACTAAGAAAGATAGACATGATAAAAGCAATGCACAATATTTGAACAGACCAGAATCTATCATGCACTATCGCAAATAATAAACTAAAAATTTCAGCACAGGCAGAAAAATTTAGAAGATACACAGACTATAAAGCAAAAATACAAAAATAAGCAATTTATTGATAACCCAAAAAAGTTTTTTAGAGAATTAGGGAACAAGGTAAAAGAAAATGAAAGACCACCAAAAAAAGAAGAAATATGTACATTTTGGAGAAGCATTTATTAAGATCCTGTGGAACATAAAATAGATGCTAAATGGATAGAAGAAGTAAAAGAAAGAATAAATTCAAAGGTAAAGGATAGGAAATGGAATGAAGTAACAGCCTTTGCATGAAAATTTTTCCATGAATAAATTCTATTTATATGCCCACACTGAACAGACACTGACCTGGCAAACAACAGGAAAAATAATGCTCCTACTTAAGAATGAAACTGCAAGCTACCCTAAAAATTATAGACCAATAGCTTGATTCAAATGATGTATAAACAATACACAGGAATTGATGCTGACAGAGTTTTTAGTCATTTAGAAGAAAACTCAATTATGACAATAGAAGAAAAGGGCAATAAAAAAAGTCATATGGAACAAAGGATCATTTGTTGTTAAATAAAGTCATAGTGGACAACTGTAAAAAGGGGAAGAATCTAAGTATGGCATGGCTGACTACAAAAAAGCATTTGACAGTATCCCATGTTCATGGATAAAAAAGTACTTAAAATGTATAAGATACACCCTACACTTATAAACTGTATCACAGTGACCATGAAACAGTGGCAAACCACTTTGCATGTAAGCCATGATAAAGGACAAATTATTATTCCAGGGATAAAATTCCAAAGAGGGGTATTCCAGGGTGACTCTCTGTCACCATTACTCTTTTGCATTGCTCTTAACCCATTAAGCAGTCGACTTAACAGATTAGGTCATGGCTCTAATCTGGCTCCCAGATGGCAACAAAATGTAAAGACTTCTCATCTTCTCTTTGTCAATGATTTAAAACCGTATAGTTCATCAGATGAGGAACTGAAAACACAACTACAAGTAGTCAAAACTTTTTTCAGATGATATAACAATATCATTTAGTCTTGATAAATGTGCAAAAGCAACCTTTAAAGCAGGAAAACTGCAACACCAAGAAAACATCAGTTTGGGACAAGAATGTGATATAAAAGAACTTGAACAAGAGGGAGTGTATAAATATTTGGGAACTGATGACAGATCAACAATAAAACATGAATACATGTGAATAAATCTTAGTAAGGAATATTGTAGAAGTCTAAAATTAATTCTGAAAACCGCATTGCATCTAGGAACAAAATTCAAGCTATAAACCAATTTTCTCTTCCTGTCCTAACTTACAGTTTTGAAGTGATTGACCAGCCCCAAAAGTTGTTGGATAGATTAGATAGGAAAACAAGAAGGATACTTCATGCTCATCAAAAGATTTACAAAAATCAGTGCATACCTAGACTGTATATTCCCCATTCCAAAGGAATTGATTACAGGTATAGATCTGCAATCATGGGACTGAACACATATCTGCTGACCTCACAATATCCAAATGTAGTGAAAGTTTTAAAGCACGAGGAGAATAAGTCTAAGATGACTTCTCTGCTTAGTCTAGCAGAAGCATATTGGTGTGAAATAGGAATGGAAATGAAACCAGAAGTAGATAAAAATCAGGCAGCAACTGGATGTGCCAAAAACAAAAGAAATAATATAAGATGAAATATCAGATGAGAAGGCAAGGAATGTGGAAAATGCATAAATATAGTTGCAAGTATAAAAAACTTCTTGAAGAAGATCAGGTTGATCAGGATCAAATGCAGGAATGGTTAAGGGGAGGAGATTTCAAACCAAGAGATGAAAGATTATTGGTGGCCCAAGATAGTGGGCTACATACACATTCGTTTACAAAGTCCATTGAACATGTGTGAGAAACAGATGAATGTAAATTTAGTAAAACAGAACTGGAAATATTTGTACACCTTGTTGCTGGTTGTGACATATTAATGCTAGAAGTACTATATACTGAAAGGCATAATAATGGCCAAAGACTTTGCACTGGGGATTGTGCTAACATTATGGTATAGAAGTGGCTGAACAACACTGGGAACATGAGCCACAAAGCATCATAGAAAATTATGATGTCTACATCACAAGGGATCACCCATTACCAACAGTTCAAAAGATAGATGTGAGAAAACCAGATATAGTGGTCCATGAAAAGAAGACAAAAGTAGCATTGATTATTGAAATTGCTACACCCAGTGACTACAGTGTCTTACATACAGAGAGACACAAAGTCATAAAATATCAGGATTTGCAGCCACAAATGAGAGCCATGTGGAAGAAAGATACCTTGACAGATTCAGTAGTAGTAGAAGCAATGGGACTTATAAAAAAGAATATACAATCATATTTAGATATGTTACCAATGGATCTACTTCACATGGTCGACATTTCAGAATGTCGAAGACCATATGGTCTAAACTATATGATCGACATTCGAAATGTCCACCATGGAAAAAAAAACACAACCATACACTTACCTTCATGCTGCTAGCAGGCGGCTATGCCCCCTGCACCCCCCTGGGGGGCTCTGTCCCCCACACCCCCCAGAACTTAAATATAGCAACTCCCGAGATCGCACTACAGTGAGGAAGATGGAAATCTTTCCATTCTGCACTGCACGGAGATGCCAGTTCCAAACGGTTGACATTTCGAATGTTAATTATACGGTCTCGGTCATATGGTCTTTGACATTCTGAAATGTCGGCCATGTGAAGGGGACCCATTCACCAGTACATGTAACTCCATATGAATTACTGAAGGAGTCATTACTGGGCACATTGCTGGTGCTGCAAAGAGCACTTCTGGCTGCCATCCAAGATTGAAACATTATTAATTTCATAAACTTTAATCTGACTTTGACTTACGATTGGGTTCATTCCCATTATGGTATTAGAAACTCAAAATACTTGGAGACATTAAAAAAGGGCTTTAATGTTATGCACACAGGTTCTACATCCTTTATTAGCCCTACATCATTTCCATGGGTAGCCCAGAATTGCGGAGGGATAACATTCTCCATACCAGCCTTTTCTTTGTTTTGCTCTGATTTTATAATAGTAAAAAGGGCAGCTTCATCTATATAAATGGTATTTGAATATAATCCTAAAGATTCACTAGGAACATCTAAAACAATCCATCAGGTGTGCAATAAACAGTATATCTAAGTTTACACATTAAATCTTTACCCAACAGATGTAAAGGGGCCAACTTTCCTACAATTAAAGCATGCTGGTCTTTTAGCAGACTAATTTGAATAGGAACCTATGAACCTATGAACAAAATTAATTTCTGGGTAATCTAAAGGAATTAAGGACTTGCCTACACCCAGAATTGTGTGTTTAGAAAGTGGAAAGTGTTCACCATTTGCCAAAGTAATTATAGATCTTGTAGCTCCTGTATCAATGAGAAACTGCATGATGTATTTTGCACTGAAATATTGACAAATGGACCATCTTCATCAATCTGTAGCAAGGGAAATAACTGGGCTTCCTGATCATTGCTGTCCTACCTAGTTTGCTGCTACACTGCTGGCTGCCAAGCAAGGTTCCATACAGGAGGATTTTTTTCAGGCTGCTGTGGTATTTGAATATTTGTTAAACTTGCTTGCTGTACAGGTAATGGACATTCATTGCCCAGTTTGACTACAATAAAAACAAGCATTTAAACATGGTGCACCTTGCAGTGATGGTGGTGAATCAGGGTGATAATAATTTTACTGATACTGCTCTCAGGGGTCACTGAAAGAGTCAGAATCTACCCCTTCCACCTTGATTTCTTTTTCCCTCATGAGTCAGTATTGAACTGCTGGAGATGAATAGCTACAGAATTTTCATTTGTTCTTTTTCTTTTCTAAGTATATATCTGCTACACATTGTGCCTGAGTTACAACATAATAAAAATGCCTAAACTTGGCAAATTCAAGCAAACCTTTTTAATCTGTTCTTGTATAGTTAGTAACAAACTTCCTACAAAATCTGCTGACCAACCACTGGTTACTAAACCTTCCACATGCTCTGGATGTCCAGAAAAGGCTTCAAACTTATTTATCATGCATTGCAAGTACACATCAATATTTTATTCTCTTTCTGCACAATATATATCTTTTCTTGACCCATTAGGGATGGGGCATGCTGTGGTAAGGGCTTTTAAGAGGTTATTTCTAAGAGATAGAAATCCGTCATCTGTATGTTTTGGAATATTGTCATCTATGTTAGATTTATCCAATATTTCCTAAAATATTAGGAGGTGTGGAGGCTTTTGATGCTATCTCAGCTCTTCAGCTGTAGGGGTTTTCAACTGCACATGTCCTTCTAAAATGTTTGCATATTTTGTTGAATGGGTTTGAATGGGAGGGAGAGTGTCTACAGTGGATTGAAAACTCACTGCAGTCCATGGTTGTACTACTGTTATAGTAATTTCAGGCTCAGTGTCTGTACCTGTGCATTTGTGCAGGAGATATATCCGAATCAGTAGAAGAGGCATAATAAACTTTAAAGCATTATCATTTTAAGTGAGCTCAAACCATTTTACTTACTGCTGTCTTTATAAAAACCCACTCTTATACCAAAGGAATACATAAGTAACTATAATTAGGGTCACTCATATTCCCAATGAAAGACTCCTCTCTGTTCCTTTACTTTATATTTGATTAGAACCCGCTGTCAGTCATGAGAAGGATGTTCTGTCCTTCTGATAAGGAAACTCAGTCCTTGTGACAAGAACACGCTGTCCTTGTTATATGTTCATTAGACCCTACTAACACACAAATAGCTTAATACTGTTAACATGAACATTTGCACATGCATACAATTTACCCAATCACATTCTATCTAAACTAGTAAGGAAAGTTTTAGTAAAGCTTACCTGTAGAGATTTTAGACTCTGCTTAGATTTTAAAATTGCACATTGATACACCAGAGACAGAAAACCTGTCTCTCTTTTGGGCCCAGTGATAATTTCAAATGCAGCAGCACACAGACAGTTCAGAAATCTGTGTAGACACATTACCAAACTGTTAACGTATATAACAACTCTCATATGCCTCAGTTCAGCAGAGAATAATAATATCTTTTATTATAAAGACAAGTATGTGGGAGACAAGGAACTCAATGTCCTCTCTCCTTGAACTACAGAATATTGAATTTTTAATACTTTCTTTTATTAAAAGCAACATTATTATAACAAACATAGAAAAAAAAAACTCTGACCAATTTAAAATTAACACTTTTGTTTGTGTCTTTCGGCTTTTCCCGGTTAGGGGTCGCCACAGCGGAACTCCGGTCTGCTAATGATTGGCAGTAGAGTTTTACGTGCTGGCTTGCCGGGCTTAATGCACAACCTTCAATGAAGGAACGCCCGTTCACGCATGTCGCCACACAGAAGACGCTCTAACTGAGAATCGAACAGGCAACGTCTAACTGTGAGGCGACAACGCTACCGCAACACCACCACCGCAGTACTATAAATTAACACTACAGCATTTATTTTGATAAGAGCTCCTGACTACTTGTTTATAATATTCCATATTAGGCATGAGTACTGAATTCTATAAAAAAACTTTCTATACAGAATAAATATTTTTACATTTCTTACTCTGTCAGTTGTTTATATTTTTTAAACAGTAAGCAAATCAGCAGATGCATTCTGAAGAATATTCAGGAATCTATCTTGTTATGAAAGCATATTAGAAATGAATACATTAATAATTTCTCTTCTCTCTCTCTTCGGAGTTTAAAACTGTAGAAAGTACTCTGGCAGTGCAAGGCTACAGTGCCTTCCACACATTTTGACCAACAACAGCACAGACTAGGGTTAAAGGTCAAGGTATCTCAATCTTCATTAGCAACAAGCATACCTCCAGGGTAGTTAAACAGGATGTCAACACTGGAACTCCTCCATGTGCAAGTTACTATAGATAAGGTCCCTCACCAGGTCATGGTTAACTATAGTTCACCTTTAATGCCACTAGAGTCTTACAACCCTTACCTAAACCTACTAGAGGAGCTTGCCATCAAACCAAGCACACTATTCTTGCATGACTTTAACTACCCCTCTATAGACTAGAAATCTTACACTGCCTCAAACTCATAGGCACAAGACTTCCTGGACTTTATTAATACAAACACCCTGGAACAGATACTGCATGCTGCAACCAGGGGACCAAACATACTGGATCTGGTACTGACCAACACGGGAGAGTGATGCACTCCCTTCCCCCATGTCATGTCCTCACAAGTGAGGTCAGATCACAAAGCTGTCTCCTTTGATGCAAAAATCAACTTGGAGAACCCAGCTAAACCAGTAACAGTTAGGAACTATTCTTAAGACAAACTAAATTCTATTATGTGACAGTTTGTCAAAATTCCAGGATCCCCTAACATTGAAACTGCAGCTACCCATGCAGAATTATTCAGAGTCCCCATACAAACATGTTAATGGCTGCATAGAGGCTGCCATACTTACCAGAAGTAAATTCAAACAAGCACTAATAACAAACCCCACTGGTGGAATCCCCACCAAAATAGGGTATGCAATAAATGAAAAAAAATTATCAAAAACAGAAATAGCAACTCCCTTAAAGACAAGTGCTCTATTAAACAACTAAACAAGAAATTAAGTGGACTAATTTAGTCCAATAAGGGCAACTAGAACGTCAGAATAGCCTTCCTGGCTAAGAATAATCACAAGGCCTTCTTCAGTTATGTGCCAAACCTTAAAGGTAACACACAGCAGTCTGCTGAACTGGTGGTGAATGGTACCACCTTCACCAATCAGGGTGATATAGGAAATCTACTGGCTGATAAATTCAGCTCAAACTTTACCCCTCCCATTGTCCCGCCCCAGTTCCTCTAGGTGAAATCTTCTCCAATATCCTTCAATGTAACTAATAGCTTGGAACAGGTACTGGCACTAAAACCAAGTACACCATCTCTATGGTCTCTACAACATCCCCAGGTGCCTCCTGAACAGCCTAAGACACAACCTATCAGGACAACTTGAGGCATTTTTCGACTATATCCTCGAAACCAGTTTCATTCCAAGTAAATGGAGAACCATGATAGTCATTCCTCTCCACAAGAACAGACCAGCCGCCATCCCAGGGAACTACATACCCATCAGTCTGACAAGCCTGATATACAAAGCAATGGAATGGTTCTTATGGAAATGTTAAACAAGGACATTTGCAACCTACAGACACTGGGCCTGTCTCAATTTGTCTTTAAGTGAAGGTTGTGCCTATTTAATCTGGTAGACTTCTTTGATAAGATCAGCAAGGCAATTGAAGAGGGTAAAATGTATTTATTTATTTATTTTATTTTACATTTGTTAACTGGGAAAGTCCGACTGGATACATATCCATTTTCAGTGGAGGCCCGGGGAGAAAAGCTGCAAGTTATCCAAAGCATTTAATATCAATATTAATAGAGATTTTAATATCGATGTAGCAACTAATTAAGTAGTTAACATGAAAGTAGCAGTAAATAATTGAAAGTTCTCAAAAACATTTAGTACCAATATCAAAAAAATGTAGATATTAGTGAGAAATAATTAGGTATTTAACAAAGATATAACAATATATCTATTTACAAAATTATTGTAGCCATTTAGGGGGAGAAATGGAGGTTAAAATGATCTTAGGAAGTTAACACTGGGTTACAGTCAAAACTTTAGTTGAATGTCCGTAGTTAAGACATGAAAATCTTTATGAAGCAGAGATTGAATAGTCAGGAATTTAGTAGAGGTATAACTAAAGGATACCCTTTTACAGTTGGTAAGGAAAGAAAGCTAAGAGAGGTTTGTGGGATAATGATTATTTAGTCGGGGTTTAGACATGGACATAGCCATTGTGTAAGCATGTGTGTTTTTAGAGATTTTTTGAATGGAGGCAATGAGCTATTGGAAGTTATTTCTGGAGGAAGGGAGTTCCATTGTTTTCCAGTAAAGTTGGAGAACAAGGAATCTCCAGTGGTGTTGTTTGCTTTTATAGTTTGAACTAGCATTCTGCTGGATGAGCGGAGGGATGTTAGGTTATTATAAGGGGTGATAATGTTAGTTAGAACTGGAGTACTGTTTGGTTGGTATAGGATTTTATGAGTAGCTATGAGTTGGTTGTAGTTTATTTGATTGGGTAGTTCTAGCCAACCTAGTTTGTGAAGATTGTTACAATGGTGGGTTCTGTATGTGGAGCCTGTGGCAAATCTAGCTATATTGTTATAGCAGCTGGTCATCTTGTTGAGGTTTGATTTAGATAGATTAGTGAGGATGGGTGAGGCATAGAGAAGTGAGGACAGAAGATGTGTGTGAGCTATGATGGTTCTGGTGGTTGGGGTTAGATATTTCTTAATCGTGTACATAGATCCTATTTTTTTATTTACTGTTTTGATGGTTTTGTCTATGTGGGTGTTAAAACTAAGATTGTTGTCAATGATTATACCTAGTAGTTTGGTGTTTGGTTCAGGAGAATTTGTAGTTCCATTGTTTGAAGAGACTGTAAATATTGGTGGTGTTTGCTTTTTGGTGGGGGTGAACAGTAGTAGTTTGGTTTTATTTGGGTTCAGGAGGAGTAGACGAGTATTAAGCCAGTTTTCTACTTTGTTAAAGGTAGACTGGGTTAGGGATTGTAATTCTGCTGGAGTAGAGGCAGTGCAGATTAGTGTGGAATCGTCTGCATATTGTATGGAAGTTGCCTGCGGTATGGTTTTGGGTAGTTCATTGATGAAAATAGAGAAAAGAAGTGGACCTAGAACAGAGCCTTGGGGAACAGGTAGAAGGGGGAGGAGATTATCTTTCCACAAGACAGCTTGTTGTCGACAATTTAGGTATGAGTGGAACCAGTTGGATACTGATTTGTCTATTGAGAGTGAGTTTAAAGAGTCTAAGAGTAACCTGTGGTTTACCATGTCGAATGAAATAGCAAACATTATGTATCTTGACCAGTCCATGGCATTTGAAACAGTACCCCACTCAGGCATTGTTGACAAGCTCTCTGTGCTATGTATAAACACCTATATAACTTGCTGGATTGCTGGCTGGCTCACAGATAGAACCCAAAGAGTCAGGATTGGTGAGACCACCTCCACCAAGAGACTAGTCACCAGCACACTATCCCAGGGCCCCGTACAGGACCTACACCTGTTTGGCGTCTATTTCCTGGATGCCAAGGCTAACATTCAAGGCCTCTTGCTCACTAAGTTCACAGATGACTGTAAATTGGTAATTTTACAGATTACCACTCAAGACAACAACATCTTGCAAGAGGGTTTAACACAGACAAAGCCATATCCTAAAACTCAATGCCAAAATGTTTTATAATGCACTACTGGAAACCATCTATCCAAGTTAATTACTCCATTGATAAAACAACCCTAAGAATTGACAAAGGGGTAAGGGATCTGTGACATATGTAGACAGCAATCTGACCTTTGACTAACATGCAGCTAAAATAGTAAAGGTATGTCATCCAGGTTCCAGGAAATTATAGTACCACTCTACTCAGCCCTTATCAGACCTATGATTGAGTACAATACTTCCTTTGGCATGTAACTAGCCAGACACTTGAAATAGTTGGAATGCCCATGAAGGTTTTTCGCCAGGAGAATTCAGGGCATGAACTCGCTGTCCTGCACTGTTTCTGTACTTATTCTCTTACAGGCTGCTGAGATGTTATCTATGACTGGCTTACAGGGCTTCCTCAGATGCAACCCTGATGGATTGGATCTGCTGTACATGCACAAAACAAACCAAACAGCACCAGAAACACTATATCCAGGGATCTGAACTTCATTTCAGAAATAAAAAAAACATGCTGGAGAGACCGATATGTGTCTCAAAAGATCTTCGTGCTATGGAGTAGGCTCCCTCTCCATGTAAAACAGAGTTCATTTCTGATCCTATTCAAATAAAATCTTGACAATTGGATGGGAAATTTTCTGTCCCCCATGCCCCTTATTTTAGAGGCCGTCCATAAGAAAATTATTATCCAGACTAACATCTTCCTATAGATCCCTTAGTTACCTCCCTACTAACTTGCCTCTCATAATTTTGGGGTTTGCAGCTAGGCTTGTAAGTGTCCTAGTGAATGTTAGCTTAAGAAGAAACTATGAACCCATTAATCTATACTGCTTTGAGGTGCTGCCATTCTTTCTCAACTCCATTTCCTCCTTCCTGAGGTGATGAAGCCCTGAGTAATTGTTTGAGCTGCTGTGCTTTCTCTCCTGTCAACTTACAGGTCTTCAGTCTTGTCTCTGTTGACCTTAGAGCCTTCGCTGAATGCTGCTTGTAGCTTGTTGTGGCAACCAGTGGTTTATGCTACTGGCCAACTGTTTCACTGGATCACTAGAAATGACTTTGTAATCACTGGTTCCATCCCAAGGCCCTTTCCTTACCAGGTGGAAGTCTACCTGAGTTGCATGCTGGCCACTCTTGTATGTGGTCTTTTGACTGTATTTTTTGCTGAACCCTGTGTTTATCACCATAAAGCCATTTGCCAGACAAAAGTCTCAAATGGCCTCCCCTTGATTACTGTTGTCCAGCCCATGTGAATCCAGACAGTCATCATATATTCTGTCTGTCCCAATATATGCATTTAGTTTCCTGTTATCAACATCAACTCTTGTCGACCTGATTTATCTAGTAGGTCTTGCAACTGCAGCCCGAATGCACTATTTTTCTCAATACAACAAGCTTTCTGTGAGGCATTGGCTAGGATTATGAATTGTGCCCTATTCTTACACTGGAGTCTGATTGTAATGAGGCTGACACTGATTCTGTTAACATTGCTCACTGTCTTCAGAAGCCTCTGTTTCACCACAGTTGTCACTCCATCTCTAATCCATCCTCCCCCTGAGTAGTCTGGATCCCAAGCTAAGTGGCTTTGCTACACTACCCCTCTGCCTTCTCTTCTGGATACAGAAGATACCCAGTCTCCTTATTACTATCATGCTATCCACTTCCCGACTGCATTCTGCAAGTGAATGTATATTGAGTGTAGCAATTTTTAGTTCATGTTTAACAGGTTGATTGGTACTACATTTAACTTTTGTTCAACAGAGCTATCCCAGGTAACCAAAGCTTGACAACTGGACACTGGCTGGCCAGTAGGTGACTGAACCATGGCTTATGGGCTTTTAGGTGGGCACACACTGACCAATGCAGGCACATAGACCTCTCCAACTACTGGCATGCATCCCTGCTGTAGGTCAGAGTAAGCTTGGTGTTCAACTCACTTATCAATGGCAAATATCTGTGCCCATTTTTTTTTTTTTTGCACCGTTAGTCAATGTGATCAAATCAGTTGGAGCAAATTATACACCATAAATTCACTAGTCCTGATATGGTATGCAATTTCATTTCTGTTCTCCTATTTGAAGGATACTGTGCAACACAGCTGATACCCAATGTGGCTGGTCTATACAACTCTCCCCCAATCTAGATTCTGTGCTGTTACCCACAACTCCATTATGGTGTGAGTTTTAGGTGAAAAACATTCGGCGTGCTTTTTTTTCCTTTGGGAGGAACCCCAGACAGACAGAAACAGGGGGTACATGCAAATCTCATATAGACATTGGCCAGAGATTAGGATCAAACTTTGCACCTGGGTACGTGGGAGTCTAACATCTTAACCGTTATGCTAATACATCTGGTTCCCCTGCATTTGACTGAATGTGTATTTGTTTAACAAATGCAGGGGTGATTTAATGTCAGTTTTATGGATGGCAAAACAGTGGATTTGTTGATGGTATGGAATGTCAATGCAGGTAAGCAGGGTTAGTGGGTAAGAGCATATGTGTGTGTATGTGAGTTAGGGTTAGGGTTGGGTATGAGTGAAGGATGGATGTTGTGTGTTTGTGTGTGAGTCTGTATATTTTAGGGTAAGGATTTGATTAAGGGATAGATGAATTGTTGTTTGTGTGTGTTTGTGAATGTTTGTGTGTTTTGAGTCTGTATTGTGAAGTGGCAGTGTTACAGGAAAGTTTTAATGATGTTAAGGTGTAGGGTTAGCATTGGGGGAAGGGGCAGTGTTAGGTTAAGTTTAACACCCATTAATGAGGTGGTGCAGGGAAGGAAGTCATTTGTCTAGAAGTTTGGAGAGTACATTGTACTCCTAGATATAAGTAGACTATTATGAGGGTCAACTACAAGTGTTCACACATGCTGGCATCTTGCAGCACACTTGTTTGCTGCCACATGCCATAACTGGCACATGTCCTAACTCCTACTACCCTTTTCCTAGTTATTTTCCTGGCCCTAAATTCCCTAATCACTCCCTAAATTTAAAACTCAGCCCCATGTACCTAATCCTAAAGTTCCAGTTTGCTCCCTAATCCTAAAGATCCCCCCCACTCCTTAGTCCTAAACTCCCGCCCCAAACCATAAACCTAAACACCTAACCTTAAATTTTCTTCCCATTCCAAGCACACAGCCCTCCACTCTAAATTTAAATCCCACTCCAAAGCCCTGCCTGAAACCCTAATCTACCGTTCCAACCTTACCCAAAGCACTATCTTGCCTGAATCTGGTTACCATGTTCTGGAGAGCTGCACTCTTTCCAAATTGCTGCTACACCTTGACAAAACATGTATTCCAATTTGAGAAAGAGCAGATGCCGATGTGAGCTACATGTTGTCCAAATCCCAAGCTGTGACATAGTAGTTTTCCAGTGTCTGGGACTAGAGTGCTTGTAGCAGAATACTTGTATGAGTTTGCGCATTCACATGGACAAGTGCAGTAGAAATATGTTTTTAACAGTTTTACTCTGGGTTATGGCAAACAAGTTCTTTATTTGTTTGTTTATTTTTGGAAATTCATTCTAGTGTGCATATTTTTGTTCTTGAGTCTACAGACTGAGTGAATGCATTCTTATTTTCAGTGCTATCTAATATAGCAGGCCGTGAAGTAATTTTACCAGTTACTACACAGGGAAATACATTATTAGGTAATACATGTAAAGTGGGGATAGAGAGCTGATGACCTGTGTTTGTATCCCAGAAGCTGATTTCTTGCTATAAAAACATTTTTGTCTAGCTCTAGCTTAGGTTGTGAGGGAAAGTTTGCTTTGTGGGATCGGTACTGATAGCTTTTCTCAGCTTCCATTGCAAGCTTGTCTGCTGGTTTGCTGAGTGTTTGTCTTATTTTGCTGGTCATATAAATGTGAATGCACACAAGGAGCGACATGCTTTCCTGAAAATCAAGGGGCTTGTCTGGCTTGGTAGAATACTGAAACTGAGTACAGTGATCAAAGTACAGACACTTATATCTAGTGGTGAAGAATGTCTAGGTAACATAGTCAAGACCTACTAAATGAGCTTAGAAACCACTCTGAAGATACCATAGAAAATAGTGTAATTATATCAAAAAGGATATTTTTTATGTACCAAGGTATTTACTGGAAGCATGGCACCCAGTAAGCTATTTTTGATGTGGATTTTCTTTCTGTGACTACATAGATACAAGAGGAAGTGTGGACTCTTCAGTACAAAAAAGAAATGACTGGATCATATGTGTAGAGTGTGGAGTCATAACGATGGAAAGGGTAATTTGGAGGTGGCATTGGAACAAGAAGTATATGCATTACTTGGCATGAGGGATATTGTCCTGGCTAGCTTTATAATGTGGGTTGTGTGGGGAGAAATAACAGCAAGCCTCTAGAGTTGGTGGGTGTGCTAGTTCCAAGCACTGAGACTGGTGAGCCCATGGAGGAGGTTGCTATGAAGAGTCCTTCTACACTTAACCACATCTCACAGGTTGCTTCAGCGATTGATTCAGTACATGAGCTAACATGCTATTTAGACTGTATGCTGACATTGTCTGTGATGCCTGCTCACAGATACATGGGGTTAAGGAATCCATGGGTGTACGTAGCTGCAATAAATACAGGAATGCGTGGGTTCTACCCTAAGTGATTCTAAGAAGGATGGAGCAGACTGTTTTTAGTAATAATAAGGTTCACTTTCCCAAGATGCTGAGGAAGCAATGAGCAAACAATACAATAATGACATTTGCATTGTTGACCTGGC